>NW_024666051.1:0-310 GCF_008729295.1 Plectropomus leopardus | reverse complement strand
TTGTAACAAACTAATAAGAACAATGTAATCTCAGGCTGAACCACTAACAGACGCGTGTGTCTGTGTCAGTTATCAGTGTATGAATGAATAAACACGACGTCCGTCACAAACACGTCAGCCTCGTGTGTTTGGCTCCTTCCTTTCAGACGTCTTGGGTCGTACTGTCTCTTTTTGGTTTCATTTTTGACTCAAATACAGAATTGCGGCCTTCGTGTGCTCCTGTGAAGTATCACATTTATCATATTTATGACTTTCGAGCACATGAATGGCCAAAAGCCGTAATTCCGAGTGGAAAACTGGGAAATTTCCA
>NW_024666050.1:0-712 GCF_008729295.1 Plectropomus leopardus | reverse complement strand
TTGTTTAATGCACTGTGGAGTCTTACCAAGAAATTGGAAAAAAAAAACGAAAAAACAAACAAAAACACTTGACACTAGCAGTAGAGGGTCTGATCATTAAATGCTCTAATTGGTTGTCTCGAGCCTGTAAGTGTGAGCAAGCAGCCTGTAAAAGCTGCAGTATTCACAACAGCATACAATCCGGTGGCACTAGATAAATCGCTTGACAAACAGATGACTGATGACAAAATGTTCCCGTTTTTGAGCATGTATATGCTTTACATATGGTATTTGATGTGAATTTGCCAATTTGATTATGCATTCCATTAACTTACAGTGCTACGAATTTACACAAATGTTGAGGATAAGACACAAAAAAACACTAATGTTGCCAGCAGTAGTTGCCAGTAGAGCAGACAGAACAATTAAAAAAACAAGAAAAAGTTGAATTACTGCCTTGTGTTTGGCTGCCTTTGTGATCCATTTAAGTTGCAGTTGCTGTTTACATCCATGTCCTGCCAGACTCAAATGAAGCCGTGACAGCAGACAGTGGTTCAAGTATGGATATTGCTGCAAAAAATACAAATTCTAAAACACGGATAAACACATTTTCAAAAACTTAAAAAAAAAACCTCAAACATTCTTAAGATATGGTTTTCACAAGAGTAGGACAGAGGAAAGGGGAACCTGAAAACACAATGCCTGCAGCTAAGGCTGTCTCCAGTGTGGAGTA
>NW_024666049.1:0-435 GCF_008729295.1 Plectropomus leopardus | reverse complement strand
AAAAATACATTTAAGTAGGTAACATTTTTGAGGCTGCAATTTATGATTATTTTCATTAGTAATTAATCCTCCGGTAATATTATTAACTAATCCTTTATAATATTGTGATAAAATGTTGCTTCATGTTCATTTCATTATTCTCTTTTGTCTGAATTTTCCCGATATTTGACAGGAAAGCAGCACAGCTGCACATCTGAGAGGCTGGAACCGGCAAATATTTGGTATTTTTGTTTGAAAAATTACTGACAAACAAATGACAAACTGATAATCAAAGTCAATGCAGATTATCTTTCAGGAAATCTTTGTTTCAGGTCCAGACATTTTTTAATGCTTTTTTTTGTTACTATTTTGACTTTATTATAAAATCATCATATTTCGTAGAGAAACGGTAAATACGCAGTGAGCATTTGAGTGAAAAGAGGCAAAGATCACTTT
>NW_024666048.1:0-322 GCF_008729295.1 Plectropomus leopardus | reverse complement strand
ACAAGCTGTGTGAAAGTTTGTAAATGGATATTTGGATATAGTTTTGCCGTTGTTAAATGTGGACTAGAATTTTGTCAGTTTCTGGATTCTTTGTTCACTGGAGGGATGCAAGAAAAGTAATCTTTTTCATGAATTCAACATAACACAGGGTGAGTAAGTAATTGATACACAAATGGTCATTTGGGGGATGAAGCATTCCTTCAAACAAACAAACAAACAAACAAACTTTGATTTACATTTAATCAAAAACAAAGTCAGTGTAATGTATACTTTTCAAACACGATGTTAGATTAAAATGCATTTCTGGTTCTTAAAGATAAAT
>NW_024666047.1:0-257 GCF_008729295.1 Plectropomus leopardus | reverse complement strand
AGGCTTTTAGGACATTTTGCAGATTTTAGAATATTTGGAGGATTTTAGGACATTCAAGGGAGTTCAGCACAATTCTCAAAATTTAGAGGGTAAAAGTAGATTCATCAGTCACTTTTTTGTGTTTCTTGGAGTTTAGGATTTTTTTTTAGGGTTTCAGGGCATTTCTAGGATTTTAGGACATGTCAAGAATTTTAGGGTGTTTAATATATTATTATGAAAATAATGAGAAACATTTTCAAAATAATGATTTAGTATCT
>NW_024666046.1:0-337 GCF_008729295.1 Plectropomus leopardus | reverse complement strand
CGTCCCACAGATGGCATGGTCACATTACTAAGTAAAGGTAAAATTATGTAGGTCAGGTTTTGGTAAGTTAAGTAGGTTAGGTTAAGGAAAGTAAAGTTACATCAGTTGGGTTTAGGCAGGTAAAGTTAAGTATGTTAGATTTGGACAAAAAAACATGGTTGGTCGTCATCATGGTACGTACTTTGATATACGTGTGAAGTTCCATAAGTTAGGTTAAGGCAAGTAAAGTACATAGGTTAGGCTTAGTAACAGTCACGGTGATGACATACCCAAAAATAACTCACAGTTCGTTTGGTTTTGCATGGAACAACAGTACTGGTCTCATAGGGGAAAGTCC
>NW_024666045.1:0-243 GCF_008729295.1 Plectropomus leopardus | reverse complement strand
CTCTGTGTCTCTCTGTGTCTCACTCTGTGTCTCTCTGTGTCTCACTCTGTGTCTCACTCTGTCTCACTCTGTGTCTCTCTGTGTCTCACTCTGTGTCTCTCTGTGTCTCACTCTGTGTCTCACTCTGTCTCACTCTGTGTCTCTCTGTCTCACTCTGTGTCTCACTCTGTGTCTCTCTGTGTCTCACTCTGTCTCTCTCTGTGTCTCTCTGTGTCTCTCTGTCTCACTCTGTGTCTCTCTGTG
>NW_024666044.1:0-262 GCF_008729295.1 Plectropomus leopardus | reverse complement strand
GACAGACAGCAGCTTTAGGTCACACAGACAGTTTCTTTTTTTTTTTTTAAGGACAGAGCCGGCAGCCTAGATAGACTGAAGGACTAGTCTGCAGGCTATGTGACAGGTAGCACAACTGTCAACTGTCGGAACTCAGATTTGTATCTTTCTCTCTGGAGGAGAATTAACAGCAAGGGTTTCGTTTTTGGTGGCTGTGTGTGAGAGAGTGTGTGTGGGGGGGGGGAGAGCCGGGCTCACTCCAAAAAATGCCTTCGTGTTCCCC
>NW_024666043.1:0-412 GCF_008729295.1 Plectropomus leopardus | reverse complement strand
TCCTTAATAGTGTGATTTAAGATGGAAGTATGGCTCAGAATTTAACATTTTGACTAATAATAAAATGGGAAAATTACTGATGAGATTGGGACTTTTCACAAAGCAAACAAACAATGTTTATTTAGTACACCTAACACTAATAATACAACAATTCTGCAATAACTCCTACTCATTTGTGCTGCTATGAGAACTGCACTTGTAGGGTAACAGTGGTATATCGGTTTCAAGTAATATCGAAGGAAACGTGCAACTGATAAGAGAATCTCACCTTTATTTTAGTTATTTTAAAAAGAGAGAATGTTTACACATATCTCCATTATAAAAGGTTTCAAGTTTCAATAATAGTAATAAAACGTTTGTTGTCTGTTTTCATTACTTTAGGGTCACTGTAAATTACAATAACAATAGTTCT
>NW_024666042.1:0-3158 GCF_008729295.1 Plectropomus leopardus | reverse complement strand
CCCCATTCCCACAAAATTACTCTTCTCACCATTGGGATTTGATCCATTGGGTCCAATTACATCTTTAAAATCTAGTAGAGCCACACAATTAAATCAACTGATCCTTATTCATGTTAGCAAAGGGCTAATCTGGTGGTTAGCCACTTAGCTGGCAAGAGTCTCTCGTGTGTTTGGTCTAATGGTGGGTTCCATTTGCACAAGAAAGTTAGAACTTCTGAGATCTCAAATGGCAATTTCAACTGGAACACCCAACTAAGTCAGATCTGCGACTTGGAAAGTCTGATAACCTTCACAAACCCCGACTTCATAATCAAAATTGGCTACTTTACATCTCAACAGTTAGTAAAAGCTGTAGTAATATACTGTTTATTAGTCCATCTGTCTTATTTGTGCCTCTTTAAAAGAGTTGTAATGACAGTAGATCTACTGTCAAACTTCTATCTGTGGACATACTGCGACAGTGTTTGTATGTGCAAAATACAATGTAAAATGTTGTAATCAACTGGTATTGCTAACAACATTTAACCTTGCTATAACTAGTATTGCTAATAAAATCTTAGTTTTCCAATCTGTTGTACTAGAACGCCGTCAACTTGGGTGTGAAATCATGCCCAGCTCCTCTGTTTAATGGAACAGAGCATAGGCCCAATAACATAGATCATCCAGGTAATTTGTACCTGGGAAGTTGAACTTCACTTCATGCACCACTGAGCAACTTTCATAGGAATGGAAGAGGCATTGCTTCCAACACTGTCTCCAGTTCTCTTTATACATCCATACCGAATACCTGCAAAACTAATGGCATTCCCACAAGTTTCAGCTGTACTTCGAGTTTAGTGCTAATTAGCAAATGTTAACATGCTAATGTTCTAAATAAAGAGAGTGACCAGGGCAAACATTACCCCCCATCCCCCAAACAAACATCAGCATGTTAACATGTTGACATTTAGCTCAAGGTTCCCTGTGCCTATGCAAAGCATCACATAGGCATGGCTATTGCTACATATTTTATTTTCATTATCCTCAATATTGCTTCACAGAAAACATCAGTTTCAGATATTGACCTATGTCAATGCAGTATGTTTTGAACTGCTGATTCAAAGGTTTAACTACTTCAGATGACTGAATAAGACTTTGATGTAGACACCTACAAAAGTCTGTTTCATAGCATACTCTCATCATCTGCTCCTGATTTCTGGCTACGCCAAGTTAATTGTTCACTCAGCTGAACAGATTTTCCCACCACAGGCACAGAAAAAAAGACTTTACACGCCATAATATAATTTCATAAACCATGAAACAAGATGTATCGGCAGAATAGTAAATTTTACATTCATGGGGCTGATTTTCACAGTCTGTATACCAGAGGTCATTTCTGGGGCAGCGTATTGCTGATTGCTGTCAGTTATGAGTGACCCAGCTACTGTTTAGCTCAGCAATTTGCAGAGAAGTGTCATGCTTTCTGAGATTCACTAATTGCCTCAATGAATTCTGCCACCATAGCACACAACTCATTAATGCTGACACAGGCTCCTAATTAGTTAAGTGGGGGCACTCTGCCAGCCGATTACTTGAATTCTTATTATTTCTGCTTTTTGAGTAACTACAACAACATTCCATTATCTACACTAAACAACACACTTACACCAACAGCATATTGGGAATAAATTACATTTTCATTGACAGCTTATCATTAATTGAGGTATATAGTGATAGCACAGATCAGAACATGGCAATCAAGGCCGGAGAGCGAGTGTGTGGGTTTGAATTTCAATTAAAGACTGTATCAGGAAATCAAACACAATTTAAAAAAGACTATAAATACCCAAGAAAGTGTTGAGTTGAACATTAGTTACTCCTATGTACTGTTATTCTCATATCAGTTAATGTCCTCATTAAAAAGCCCAACAACTGCTTGTCTATTGATCTATTTAAAAGAACATCTGGGCATCATCAAACTATCATTTCATGCAAGTTTTCACCCCTTGAGGATCAATAAATAATGTGATTAATACACAGACCTAGTCTCCTGCATGGATTTAATTGGCTCTTTTATCCAAGATCTTGTCTATACAAACTTTTAAGTTCACCTCATGACAGAAAACGTGCTCAGGAGAGGCAAGAACAAAAGAAACAGTGGACAATAAGGCTGACAATCGACCTGAAATTAGAACAAACAACTGATCTGTGATTATCTGTCCGTATTCAAAATTCATAAATGGGGACAAGTTCATGAAGTGCACTGTCACTTGGATCTATCGCATGCAGTAAATTAGGCTTTTGCTGTTCGTTTCACTGACACGAAATGGAGGAAATGAGCATGTTCTGTCACTGTTGGATAGACCAAATGAGAAGTAAGCATTGTGGAATCTCCACCATTGTAAATCACAATAACTGTAAGGCTGTTGTGAGACTCTGTAAAATGCCTTACATTAACATTAAGACAAATCTGAGGAGTCAGCTGTTAGCTTGTAACCCAAGTGAGGCACTGTGAATGAAATGATCAGTTAAACACCATAGTTTAGGATTACAGGCTCCTCAAATTAATTTGAACAAATCATGTGTCAGTTCTCATTCACTCTAACTTATTTCTTTGAAATGGCGACAGCCCCAGTAGAGAACAGTTCGGTTGTAAGTTAGGAGGGAACCCCTTTTAAAAGTAAACCTAGATATATATAAAACAGTTTAGTGGGCTAAAGGTTGAAAGTACACCAGTAAACAAAGCACAGTTCCCAAATTGAGCTGCACATAACTTCAAGACATAAATAATGGAGCCTCTCATAAAAAACTTAAAGCACTTGCAATGTGATGTGCTAGAAGCATGAGAGTACTGAGTTGTCAAATGCCCCAATTGTCTTCAGCGCCCTAACACAGAAAAACACTTCAGGCACTTCATTGCATCTGCTCAAAACTTGATTGGATGAATGAGTCAGAACTGTGATGCTTCAAATGTCCCGCCTGCAGCCTGCCACAGAGGCATACCAAATACCAAATGTTTGTCAAAAGTTATCCATTTTGGCATTTGGTCTTCAAGGCTTTCACTTTACAGCAGACGTTCTCAAAGTCAGGATTCCGATCTGGATCCAGACCAGATGACAGGTCAATCCAGCCCACACTGTAACGGGTGTATGGAGGACCCAGATGCAGTACAGTACACT
>NW_024666041.1:0-480 GCF_008729295.1 Plectropomus leopardus | reverse complement strand
TTAAAATATAAGAACCGGACAAATAAGATCAGCAAGACGATTCTCCTGTACTGCAAAAATAATTCTATTATTGTATTCAAATCCAAAGCATTTAGATTATGTTTTTTAGTTTGAGGAATCTAACTGACCCTGCCCTCTCTGCATATGTGTGTGTAGTATATCAGTGATAATATAATAATGTTCACCACAGGTGGGACTTCGCGCTGACTCCAGGTTGTGGCTTCACTCTGATCCTGTATCGAGGAAGAACAGCAGTGTCAATGAAGAGGTTTGTATCCGTGTATATTTGAAGAGCTTCCTCTTTTCTCATACATCACCACTCCATCACCACGAGACACGAGCAATGGTCCTGGTGGGAGAAAATTAAAACTGGCAGCATAATGTATCTAAATGTACCTTTTAAAGAGGTGTAGTGCTTAAACTTTGAATGATTCATCAGATAAACTTTATTGATCCCACACAGGGAAAGAGATGAGAGAG
>NW_024666040.1:0-492 GCF_008729295.1 Plectropomus leopardus | reverse complement strand
GCTCCAGTGTGAGCATCCATGGTCTGGAAGCTGAAGCAGGAACAGTTGTCTTGAGTTGTCTGAATACTTTAGAGTGGTTGAGCCATGTGTGTACTTAAAATTAATGTGGTTTCTAGCAATATTGTTAGTAAAAAGAGTTCAGCATGAGTCAGATTTATTTGTACCAAATTGATAAGGAAGAGGAAAAAAAGAAGATAAAAAAAACTTGCAAAGAAAATCATACACCAAATAGCAATCACAATACCTAAAAAAAAAAAAACTAAAAAAACTAAAAAATGAAAAAGATTTTTATGATTTACCCTATCCCCAAAACAAACTGTCTATTAAAAAAAACTATATTCACCTATGATTTGGGGCTATGAATTCTCCAGTGATAAGTTAAAGATGTAGGCAGAGAACATTTTACATATACTAAATTAAAAGCATTATCAACAATTAAACCAAGCGTAGGAACACTAAAACAACTAAAAAAAAGTCTGCCTGAACTCCTAA
>NW_024666039.1:0-647 GCF_008729295.1 Plectropomus leopardus | reverse complement strand
TTTTGTTAATACTTGCATGTATTATCAAGATTTTTAAACAAATAAATGAATAAAGAAATAAGTAGATTTAATTCAAATTAAAATAATCATGTTTTTCTATGATTAAAGTCCTCAGCAGTGTGTTATGTCATTTCTTTCGGCATCACCAGAACCGGATGAAGAAATCATTGATTTTACTGCTCAATGACGCAAGAAGCAGTGAGATAAAAATATTAACTTTTCATTAAAAATATGTTTTTCACAGAAATATAAAATATGCCGATTTTACATTAAGACCTTCGGGCGTGTAATGAAGTACGGTGTGTATTACTATGACATGTAGTTTTTATGAAAAACTTTGTTTTCTCCATAAATAGCGGAAAAGTTTATGGACCTTCGGGCAGCTGAGCGTAAAAACACCCTTCCGTTACTGCACCTGATTCCGTTGTTCTGCTGTCTCACCGTCAGCGGCTCCGGTTCAGTCTGAGAGTAAAAACGAGTCCCGGTGAGCGGAGCTGAAGTCCCGCTGAGCCGAAACACACCGACAAACCTGCAGAGAAAACTCCGGGACAGCGCCATGTTTGTTTATCTTCACCGCTTCACCTTCCCAGTCACTTCCGGGGGCGAGACGTCACAGGCACGTAATGCAGCGTACGAACCAAAGGTCA
>NW_024666038.1:0-529 GCF_008729295.1 Plectropomus leopardus | reverse complement strand
TGGTGGCAGTGATGAGATCTCTGTATTTGGGGTAGAGTTGAGTGTTGTTGTGGAATGACTGGTGTTGGTAGTTCTTATTTCTCCTTTTGTTGTTAGTGTTGAGGCTGATGCTGTGAATTCAACTGATGTTGATGTCATTGTGGTAGCAGATGTGGACTTTGGCTCTGTCGATGAGGACATCATTGTTGATGTTTCCTTGCTTGCTGATGGGAGCTGAGTTGTGCTGGTTCTTGTTGGTGTTGTCTCACTTTTGTGTTCAACAGATGTTTGAGTGAAGTGAGTAGTTGTTGGAGGCAACGTGGATGGTGAACTTGATGAGACCTCTGTATTTGGTGTACTGTTGAGTATTGTTGTGGAATGATTGGTGTTGGTAGTACTTGTTTCTTCTTTTGTTGTTAGTGTCGAGGCTGAGGCTGAGGCTGTGAATTGAATTGACGTCATTGTAGTAGCAGATGTGGACTTTGGTTCTGCTGCTGAGGACATCATTGTTGATGTTTCCTTGCTTGCTGATGGGAGCTGAGTTGTGCTG
>NW_024666037.1:0-208 GCF_008729295.1 Plectropomus leopardus | reverse complement strand
TGGGCTTTTTGTTTGGAGACTGCTGTGGTTCAGAGGTAGAGCGGGTCAGCCTCTAATTGGAAGGCCAGCGGTTCGATCCCCGGCTCCTCCAGTCAACATGTTGAAGTATCCAAGATAGTGAACCTCAAATTGCTCCTGATGCTGCGCCATCGGAGTGTGAATGCATGTAAACGGTCACAGAGAAGCAGGTGGCACCATGTATGGTAGC
>NW_024666036.1:0-425 GCF_008729295.1 Plectropomus leopardus | reverse complement strand
GAGTGAAGTGAGTAGTTGTTGGAGGCAACGTGGATGGTGAACTTGATAAGACCTCTGTATTTGGTGTACTGTTGAGTATTGTTGTGGAATGATTGGTGTTGGTAGTTCTTGTTTCTCCTTTTGTTGTTAGTGTTGAGGCTGAGGCTGTGAATTGAATTGACGTCATTGTAGTAGCAGATGTGGACTTTGGCTCTGCTGCTGAGGACATCATTGTTGATGTTTCCTTGCTTGCTGATGGGAGCTGAGTTGTGCTGGTTCTTGTTGGTGTTGTCTCAAATTTGTGTTCAACAGAAGTTTGAGTGAAGTGAGTAGTTGTTGGAGGCAACGTGGATGGTGAACTTGATGAGACCTCTGTATTTGGTGTACTGTTGAGTATTGTTGTGGAATGACTGGTGTTGGTAGTACTTGTTTCTCCTTTTGTTGTT
>NW_024666035.1:0-309 GCF_008729295.1 Plectropomus leopardus | reverse complement strand
TCATTGTCGTAGCAGGTGTGGATTGTTGCTCTGTTGATGAGGACATCTACAACACTGATGTCCTCATCAACAGAGCAACAATCCACACCTGCTACGACAATGACAACATTATCATCACCTGAATTAACAGCTACCCCCTCGACACTCACAACAAATGGAGAAACAAGAACTACTGACACTGACCATTCCTCAACAACAATCAATTCTACCCCAAATTCAGAGGCGTCACTAGGTTCACCATCTACGATTCCTCCAACAACCGCTCACTTTACTGAAACTTCCACTAAACACAAAACTACAACAACAGCA
>NW_024666034.1:0-262 GCF_008729295.1 Plectropomus leopardus | reverse complement strand
ATCAATTCTACCCCAAATTCACAGTTGTCACCAGGTTCACCATCTACATTACCTCCAACAACTACTCACTTTACTGAAACGACTACTGAACAAGGAAATAAAACATCAACAACAAATACCGGCACAACTCAGCTACCATCGGCTAGCCAGGAAACATCTACAACACTGATGTCCTCATCAACAGAGCAACAATCCACACCTGCTACGACAATGACAACATTATCATCACCTGAATTAACAGCCACCCCCTCAACACTCACAA
>NW_024666033.1:0-544 GCF_008729295.1 Plectropomus leopardus | reverse complement strand
TCACCAGGTTCACCATCTACATTGCCTCCAACAACTACTCACTTTACCGAAACTTCTACTGAACAAGGAAATAAAACATCAACAACAAATACCGGCACAACTCAGCTACCATCGGCTGGCCAGGAAACATCTACAACACTGATGTCCTCATCAACAGAGCAACAATCCACACCTGCTACGACAATGACAACATTATCATCACCTGAATTAACAGCTACCCCCTCAACACTCACAACAAATGGAGAAACAAGAACTACCAGCACTGATCATTCCTCAACAACAATCAATTCTACCCCAAATTCACAGTTGTCACCAGGCTCACCATCTACGTTGCCTCCAATAACTACACACTTCACAGAAACGTCTACTGAACAAGGAAATAAAACATCAACAACAAGTACAGGCACAACTCAGCCCCCATTGACGAGCCAGGAAACATCTACAACAGTTATGCCCTCATCAGCAGAGCAACAATCCACACCTGCTACGACAATGACAACATTATCATCACCTGAATTAACAGCTACACCCTCAACACTCACAA
>NW_024666032.1:0-237 GCF_008729295.1 Plectropomus leopardus | reverse complement strand
TACCATCAGCTGGCCAGGAAACATCTACAACAATGATGTCCTCATCAGCAGAGCAACAATCCACATCTGCTACGACAATGACAACATTATCATCACCTGAATTAACAGCCACCCCCTCAACACTCACAACAAATGGAGAAACAAGAACTACCAGCACTGATCATTCCTCAACAACAAATAATTCTACCCAAAATTCCGAGGTCTCTCCAAGTTCACCATCTACGTTGCCTACAATAA
>NW_024666031.1:0-1115 GCF_008729295.1 Plectropomus leopardus | reverse complement strand
CAATCAGCTAATTGATTAAGCAACTAATCATTTCAACTGTACTTGTAGCTATAAACTATTGAGTAACTAAATTTGTAAAATTAAAAACATAATTAACATAACAAAACATATTTTATACACTATTATAATGTAATATAATTATTTTATGAAAAATAATTAAGTAACTAGTAACTAAAGCTTTCAGATAACCGAAGAGAAGTCAAAAGTACAATATTTCCCTCTGAAATGTAGTGGAGTAAAAATATAGAGTGGGATGAAAAAAAAGGACTCAAATTCAAGTGCCTGAAATTTGTACTTAAGTACAGTACTTGAGTAAATGTACTGAGTTACATACTAATTATGTGTTGCAGTTTTGCCTTGTTGATAACAAAATCAGAAATAGACAACTTAAAATCACACTGCAGTTTCACATTTTCATCATCATTGTTGATTTCTTTCTGACTGAAGCACAAATTAATTATGGTTTTACTACCACAAAACTGATATTTCACTGGTTTATAATTTAGATGTCGCACCCAGTAACAGGAAATGTGTAAAAATAAGGAAGTATAAGTAAAGAGGCCATTTCATTCTGTCTTTTTAAAACATTTTTTATTAAATTAAGCCTTTTACAAAACACATTTTGACATTTGTGTTACAACCTATAGGTTGTTACATTTTAGTATTTATGTGAGACTGGGGACAAATGAGACTTTGATAAAAAATGAGGACATAAATGATCCACGGTACTGAAATGAGTTTTGAGGTGCTCTTTTTCTGAAATGAAACAGAAAGTCTGTCTTTCTCCTTCTCTGCCTCCTCCCACTCCTTCTGGCCTCCTCCTTCCTGTTTCCAACTGCAGACCATCACTGTTGGTGAATCAGTGGTGACTCAACAAGAAGTCAACACACATGAATGAAAAGTTAGGTTTGATTCACATAGTGTGTTATAAAAGCTGTAACTTAATACAGTGATTTCTTTCACACTTGGCAATGAAACACTGAGATCTCTGAAACAGCCCAGCTGTGACGATAACTTACATGACACCAGTGTGCTTCACGTAGATCTGGCAGCAGCTGAAAATGCAGCATTACTTGAGGTATATGTTGATTATTTTTTATTTTATATAATATTAT
>NW_024666030.1:0-406 GCF_008729295.1 Plectropomus leopardus | reverse complement strand
TTACTGCTGCTGCTATTACTGCTGCTGCTGCTATTACTGCTGCTGCTATTACTGCTGCTGCTGCTCTTACTGCTGCTGCTGCTGCTGCTGCTGCTGCTATTACTGCTGCTGCTATTACTGCTGCTGCTGCTGCTATTACTGCTGCTGCTGCTGCTGCTGCTATTACTGCTGCTGCTGCTGCTATTACTGCTGCTGCTGCTGCTGCTGCTGCTATTACTGCTGCTGATATTGCTGCTGCTATTGCTGCTGCTGCTGCTGCTGCTGCTATTGCTGCTGCTATTGCTGCTGCTGCTGCTGCTATTGCTGCTGCTGCTGCTATTGCTGCTGCTATTACTGCTGCTGTATTGCTGCTGCTATTGCTGCTGCTGCTGCTATTACTGCTGCTGCTGCTGCTGCTATTGCTGCT
>NW_024666029.1:0-356 GCF_008729295.1 Plectropomus leopardus | reverse complement strand
TGAAAACATATGCAGGTTTCATGCTCACAAGAGACAATTTATGTTGTGTTTAAAATACCCAAAGATTGAATTTTATTATAGTGAGGGTGATGATTTTCTTTATCAGTTAAAGATTCTTCTGTAGATTGTCAATCTTTTTATATACTGATGTGATCAGTGGTTGACACAGTGCAAAGTGATGCCTTCGTTAAATTATAATTAATCAGGGGCGCCTGGTGGCTCAGTTGGTAGAGCAAGTACCCTATGTACACAGGCTGTGTCCTCGCCACAGCGGCTGTGGGTTCGAGTCCGGCTTGCTGCATGTCATCCCCTCTCTATCCCCCTTTCAAACCACATCTGTCCTATCCAATAAAAGC
>NW_024666028.1:0-389 GCF_008729295.1 Plectropomus leopardus | reverse complement strand
TATAGCACAGAGCCCAAAGTGGCCTCATCAAATGTGTTTTTTTTTTTGTCCTGACATTTCCAAACCCTAAAATATCTATAGGCCTAATGTAGCCTAACCCTTTGAAACCTGGTTTGACATCAGCTTTAATAGGCTGCATTAAGATGCCTCTTACAAGCATTTAAACCTTTGAACCCTGAGAAAAATGGTTTAATGAAAATAAAAAATAAAAACTGTTGAAAACGCAATCACTCACTGAAATGTTCCGCAAATTGCTTTAAAAAAACAAATTTTAAAAAAGTTGGCGAGAAAATGACCTGAAATTAAGTTTTAAAGTTGAGAATCATTAGATAATTATCAGATATTAATCATTAGAAATAAATAGGGAAAAATATCCACAAAACTACATT
>NW_024666027.1:0-326 GCF_008729295.1 Plectropomus leopardus | reverse complement strand
TATGGGTCTGCTAGTTTCTTAAAATTGGGAAGTAATTCCAGTTAACTGTTACTATAACCACCAAAATAACCAACTTAAAGTCACTGAAGAGCAGGTCAGCAGAACCAAAATGTAAAATTAGTCCTGCTGTGTAGCACAATTCAACAAATATAAAGAATTGAATGGAATTCAATATACTTTACTTTGTAACTTTATAAAACAAAATAAATAAATAAAATGAACAAACAGAAATATATAACAGACATATATAATATAGATAACAGATTTTTAATAAGCAACATAAATTAACATTTCATCTGAAAAGGAGTAGGAAGAAGCAAATGCTT
>NW_024666026.1:0-313 GCF_008729295.1 Plectropomus leopardus | reverse complement strand
ACACAACATTAGAAGTAAATCATACATCAGGTTTTTGTTTTTATAACCAAAGACAGACAGCTGCTTTCTAGTTGTTATTTTTGTGCAAAGATATCTATGGTAGAGATTGAGTGCAGCCATAGGGGAGGTTTTTAGTAAGCACTGCCCATACTGTTTTTTGCTGCGCTGTCAGTATCACCAAGTTTTTCTTTTTCTTTTTTTTTTTTACACTTAAAGTTTGATATTTTTCAATCTGGAACCTATTTTCTCTTGTTTTTTTTTTTTTTTTTGTTTTGTTTTGTTTTGGTTTTTTTTGTCTAAGTGACTAATGGAG
>NW_024666025.1:0-557 GCF_008729295.1 Plectropomus leopardus | reverse complement strand
GGGGGGCAGAACTGTTCCTTTGTTTTTACCATTTTATTTTTATTTATCTATTTCTTTATGTGTGTATTTATTTATTAATGAGCGCAAAAAGAAAGAGAAATAAAAAAAAAATAAAGGCAGAGACAGGCAACATACAATAAAACAAACAAGCAAAAGATAATCTGGTATGATAGTATTCTTGCTGTTTTAGATAGGCAAATCGGTTGGGGTCCCCTGCTTTATATTAAATAACATAACATGGAAGTCTGTTTGTTTACAGTACCTTTAAGTACATTTTACTGATGATGCTTTTGTAATTAAGTAACATTTTGAATACAGAAATTTTACTTGTGACTTTTTTATATTGGGGTATCTATACTGTACATTACTTTTTTCAACACTGCGAATATGTCTTTTAAAAAAGTACAACAAACAGAAAAGCAAAAGCAAATCCGGAAATAATGTATTAAATCAAATCAATTCTTTCCATCAACTTAAAATCAACACATCGCATTTAGATCAAGAACTTAGATCAAATCCATCAAGACAAGAAAATGTGACCAGGAAACTCATGAGTT
>NW_024666024.1:0-200 GCF_008729295.1 Plectropomus leopardus | reverse complement strand
TGAATGTGCATGTCCAAACACTTGCTCTCTTACTTTTGCATTTACTCCCATGCAGATCTGTTTGCATATATCATGCTTTCTGATAAAGGGTCTTGAGTGGACACATAGTCTGAGTTACTCACCTGGAAAACAGCCTTCCACTCCCCGTTGTTAGACATCAGGTAGTCTCCCTTACGGAGCTCATCATTTTTAGACAAGAA
>NW_024666023.1:0-293 GCF_008729295.1 Plectropomus leopardus | reverse complement strand
GGGTTATTTATTATTTATTATGTGAGTGTTACAACATTTAACTTAAACGTCTTTTTAAAATATTAAATCAGCTGACATTCTTATCTTAACAGAAACAACCCTTCTTGATAAAGATCTGTCGTCTGTCGTTTATTTGTTTTATTGACCTCAACTCAGATGTGCTTACTGGTTTATTGGTTAACCTATTATAATATTCTGATGGATTTTACTCATGAGTTATTTTTATTGGACAATTTTACTAACAGCTCATTTTTTTTTAATTTACATGTATAATCCTCTTTTAACGTTCTACT
>NW_024666022.1:0-629 GCF_008729295.1 Plectropomus leopardus | reverse complement strand
TTATAAAGCGTTGCTGACGCGCATGTTTTGTGTCACACCAGAGGCAGACTCTGTTGTGTTTCATCCGCCTTTCTTTGGTTCTGTGCAAAAATGCAAAATAGGCACAAAAGGGACATGGCAGCTGCCCTGCAGTGCGATCTCTGTAAAAAAAAAAAAAAAAAAACGCTAATGTTTAGAGAAAAAGTCATTTTAGTTTGCTGTGCGACGTGAAGCTACGCTTGGTGGCGGGGTTTCTGAGCAGGTCCTCGGCTCTCTGATTCATTCTCTCTGTGTCTCTCGTCTCCATTTTGCAGATGTTGATGAGTGTGCGGGGAAGCCTTGCAACTATGCTTACTCTTGCAAAAACTTGATTGGTGGATATCACTGTAGCTGCTTTCATGGATGGGTGGGCCGGAACTGTGAGATCAGTTAGTATCAATCCAGAAAATCATTCAGTCTTCAGCCTCTTTCTGCTCACCTGTAGTCACACCGTCAGACCCGAGGCCGGTCCTCTTCGCTGGCTACCTTCTCTTCCACCAGCTTCTTCACACGACTCATACTTCTCAAGTCTCTCTGAAGAGCTGACACATGTTTCTGGGTTTTTCTGTCCGTATTTTAAGATAAATTTGAATGTATTATTATACTGGATA
>NW_024666021.1:0-329 GCF_008729295.1 Plectropomus leopardus | reverse complement strand
TGTTAATATCCACAGGCTGTGACATCATCAATACAATATCATAGATGATGTCACAGGCTGTGACAGTGGAAACAATCTATGATGTCATCAGTGATATTTATGATCATCAATGACATCATCAGTGACATCATAGTGCTGTATCTAGCAGGTTATGAATAGGATCCTTTACATACATACATCATAAAATCTCCTTTTGTCTTTTGTCAACAATCATCATCAAGATCCTGTTCATAACCTTCCAGAGGCAACACTGTGATGCCACATATGATGTCATAGAACATAATTTATATCACTGATGACATCATAGATTATTTCCACTGTCACAGCCT
>NW_024666020.1:0-1094 GCF_008729295.1 Plectropomus leopardus | reverse complement strand
GTGTGAAATCATTATTGCACTCTGTGATGATGATGATGATGATGATGGTGATGATGATGAGGGTGACTGTGGGTCTGAGATGATATTGATAAGAGTCTCGTGCACATGTTGATACGGAGGTGTCCAAAGACATGATCACAGCCGTCCTTTTTCAACCCAAAGACACAATGACGGCGTGCTACAGTTTTTGTTAAAGAGATCCGTTTAACACCGACTTTAATCAAGTTTGGTGGAAGTTCGAGGGTCCGAAGTCACCGACGGACCCGCCGGTTGGAACCAAGTATCGGACATGTGTGCTACAGGTGTGCGCGCCTTTGCAGGTGAGTCTCTGTCTAAACTGAGTGATTTGTGAACGGGTTTTGGTCTGTCGGCGTACAGCTGCGATTCTGTTTGCGACGTGTAGGTGTGTTCACGTGCAGCAGGGGTCTACAGATGTGTTCACGTGCAGCAGGGGTCTACAGGTGTGTTCACGTGCAGCAGGGATCTACAGGTGTGTTCGGGTGCAGAGGTACGCGGCCCCACGTGAACGTACCTTCCTCTGGATCTCCCAAACGTTGATGAAGTTCTTGCCCAGCTGCGCGGACAGCAGGTACTCCCCGCTGAGCACGCAGAGCGTCCGGGCGGAGCTGCTCCCTCCCCGGTAGGACAGCAGGCTGGAGCCGCTGTGCAGGTCGAACACGGTGCTGTTCCACAGCTGAGAGCCGGAGTCGCTGCTCACGATCACTTCCAGAGGCGCCGCCATGTTGGCTGACACAACAACGGTGCCGCTCGCGCGAGGAACCGGCGGCCCGCCGACAAGGCTGTGACGTCATTTCCTGGACCGGGTGCATTGTGGGAGATGTAGGCGCGGGCTAACCCTAACCCTAACCCTAATTTAAAATGAAATCAATTAGATGAAAATAAAATAAAATAAAACGTTGTTCATGTTTATTTATTTTACTAACACTAAACTAAAATAACAATAGAATAATAAAAGCAGAAGAAAGATAAACACACACGAAGACAGACGATAAAACCTGTTTTAACTTCTCTGCTGCTTCTCCTTACTCTGTAGTCAGAGTCGTAGTACCCTAAAATAATGCTAACCCTACTAC
>NW_024666019.1:0-649 GCF_008729295.1 Plectropomus leopardus | reverse complement strand
ATTTTGTGTTGCACCCCCACACACGGGGATGACTGAAAATCTTAGAAACAAAGACAGAAAGGTCCTGATTTTTTCCTTTTTTTTTTTTTTTTTTTACAATTTATATTTATATTTTCAAAATATAACCATTTAACTTGAAAATACACATATATACTTGATATTAATTAACAAATATTCCCACCCACACCCTCCCAGGTTTACACAGATAACTGAAATAAGAAGAGAAAAAAATGAAATAAACAAACAAGAAAACAGATATGAAAGTAAATAAAATAAAATAAATGGAGATAACACGTCTTGGTTTATGTGTGTTCATTACATAAGTGAAAGACTTTATATGTAACAGCTATTTTCCTGATATTAAGTCCATAATGTGGCTGAATCTTAAAAAACACTGAATGCTACAGGTAGTGCCAGAAATGAAGATGTAGTTTCAGATGAGGACACTCACACGTATGAAGGTGCTAAATTAAAGCAGCAATACACGTTTTTTAATTATGAAGGAAATGTAGATTCACTCTGCAACTCTCTGTCACCGCCACGATCTCCCAGCAAGATGACGGCTCGATTTCCAGTACCAATAAAAGATGATATAAATTAACGAATTAAATAAATTTAATAAAAAATAATCATAAATATATGATATAAT
>NW_024666018.1:0-261 GCF_008729295.1 Plectropomus leopardus | reverse complement strand
GAGTATACAATACATTTAATTACAAAAAGCCCTATTTTTCTGCACTTTAGTGTGTTTTAATTCATTTTTTTCAGAGCACTGACTTAATGTTGAAAGATTTTATTAGTCCTATCGTGATACTTTCAGTCTTTATCATAAAAATATAGCTTTTGTCCATTAACAAATCATTTTGCAGTGCCATTCAGTTTTAAAAGGTTAAAAAAAAGAAAAACCTCCTCGAGACAAAGTTAAACGTTTTTTTATTTTATTATTATTTTGGTT
>NW_024666017.1:0-768 GCF_008729295.1 Plectropomus leopardus | reverse complement strand
ATCTTCAAATGCTTAATGTCCCTTAAATTTGTACAATCTAAGCTAAAAGGTAATGTAAATCAACAAACCATAATAATTCCCAAGATAATTCAAATAGTGACATTGTTTGGTTTGTTTTTCTTTATCGGATTTTTCAAAATAGAAACACAAAGCATATTTATCCAAAAGATTTTCAAATGTAGAAGTAAACAAAAAGTATTTCTTAGTACTCTGTGAGGTATTTGAACTTCGTAATTATGTTATTCAGTTTTCAAGATGTGCTCTTTTTTTTTTTTTTTTTTTTTTTACAGATTTCAAAAGCATTGCAATTGACTCATCAATCATTCCTTTAGTGCCACTGTGCATTTTTGCAGTTTTACACCACACGTACAAAACGTAGCACAATGGTGTCATTACAAGCATACAATGTGATGACACAAATGACAGAAGCCAAAATAAACTTAGAGTTTATTTTGTAAAGTTCTAATATTGAGGGGGATGGGTCACCTGCATCAACACCCCCCCCCCCCCCCAAAAAAAAAAAACTAAACCCACGTGAAACGGCCCTCCCCTCCCTGCATCTCTCCTTTGATGAAAAAATCCTGGAGGTGATAATTGATTGGCACTCATCACAGACCTCGGCTCAGGCCTGCTCCTGACGTTACTCCATTTACTCCTCCAGGAATTCATTATGCATGGAATATTTAGCTTTATTATAACCAACAGGAGAGTAAACAATTAGACCGCAGCATTATACCCCGACTCCTGCTAATTGTTTTATTCCACATA
>NW_024666016.1:0-629 GCF_008729295.1 Plectropomus leopardus | reverse complement strand
TCAGATCCGTCAGGTCCGTCAGGTCCGTCAGATCCGTCAGGTCCATCAGATCCATCAGATCCATCAGATCCATCAGGTCCGTCAGGTCCGTCAGATCCGTCAGGTCCATCAGATCCATCAGATCAATCAGGTCCATCAGATCCATCAGATCTATCAGATCCGTCAGGTCCATCAGGTCCATCAGGTTCATCAGATCCATCAGCTCCATCAGGTCCATCAGATCCGTCAGGTCCATTGTTCACACACAGCAGATCCATCAGGTCCGTCAGATCCATCAGATCCATCAGGTCCGTCAGATCCGTCAGATCCATCAGGTCCATCAGGTCCATCAGATCCATCAGATCCATCAGGTCCGTCAGATCCATCAGATCCATCAGGTCTATCAGGTCCATCAGATCCATCAGATCCATCAGGTCCATCAGCTCCATCAGGTCCATCATCCATTGTTCACACACAGCAGATCCATCAGGTCCGTCAGATCCATCAGATCCATCAGGTCCGTCAGATCCATCAGATCCATCAGATCCATCAGGTCCATCAGGTCCATCAGATCCATCAGGTCCGTCAGGTCCATCAGATCCATCAGATCCATCAGGTCCATCAGATCCATCAGATCCATCAGATCCGTC
>NW_024666015.1:0-370 GCF_008729295.1 Plectropomus leopardus | reverse complement strand
ATAAACAAACAAACATAAAACAAAACAAGCAAAAAAATACAAACAAATAAGTATAGACGCGATTCATTTAGGCTACACTTTATAGCCCCACTCCCCGTTGTCATTGATACATAGAGGTTAGAGCTATATATTACTGTAAAAAAACAAACAAATATGTAATACAAAACTATCAACTGATGGAAACTTTACATTTTGATAACTAATTTCAGTAAACCTCCGTGTGTGTTCATCCTTGTAACTATTTTATTTTCTATTCATTTATTTATATCTGGTGTGCATGAGTATAGGTGCACGTGTGTACTCAGATATGTAGCTTTCATATCTGATGTTATATATTCCTTTTACCTTTTATCAGCCTACATATAATTAA
>NW_024666014.1:0-467 GCF_008729295.1 Plectropomus leopardus | reverse complement strand
ACAGTATCATTTAATCAAGGAAAGACACGTCGCAGGTTTCTGAGTCCAACAACCCAGAAAAGGTATATAAACTGTGGGTGTCCCTCTCAAAGACATCCTGCTACCTGCTACTCCTGCAAGAGCAACCTCACCTGATCATCACAAGGTAAGGCTCTCACTCCTGCCTTTCACTGTTGCATCAGCTGTTTTTATTTGTATCTACAGAAAAGACTTTTCATCTTTTAATTGTTAAAATTAGTGTTCACAACAAGGGAAAATCTTCCTTTAATGTATATTTCTTTGAGTCTTGTTTCTGAAAAGGTTTTAATTTTGTCTTCATGTAAATATGGAAAAGACATTTCATCTGTTCATTTTTACATTACAAACAATGTCGTGTTTCTGAAAAACATGCAGACTTTTAAAAAAGAATTTATCTTCTTCCATCATCAAATAATATTTTATAAATATCTGTTTTTAAATAATAATAA
>NW_024666013.1:0-371 GCF_008729295.1 Plectropomus leopardus | reverse complement strand
CAAGTTTTTGCTTCTTGGCTACATATCATGTAAACTTCACTCACTTTAAAAAAAAATATGTAAGGTAGTTTGAGATTTTAAGACATTTTGTACCATATCAGGCAGCCATTGGTTTCCATTCATTTTAATATGCCATGAGAATTGGATGGCCAACTCTTGTAACTTGCTTGAGTTGTTTAGTCCAAACTTATGTTGTATAGTTAAGATATTTGGATGTACATTTCCTTCTGTTTTGGGCAGCCATTGATTTCCATACAATATCAAGAAAGTATTACCAGACTTACTTGAGTTGCATAATCCCTATTCATGTTGTGGAGTTTTAGACATTTGGACATATTTTTCCTACTGTTTCAGGTAGCCATTGATTTCTA
>NW_024666012.1:0-274 GCF_008729295.1 Plectropomus leopardus | reverse complement strand
AGCCAAACCTGTTTGTCTGGGTGTTTGGGATCGATCGGCGGCTCTGGCTGGTCGGCCCAGATTCGCTGGTGAAACGGCTCCAGCAGAGGGCGCTGCAGCAGAGACAAAGCCTCCTTCACCTCTCCTCCACTCAGCCGCAGGGCCTCCTCACACTGAAACACGTCTCTGAAGCCCAGAGAGTGCAGCTCCTTCATCTGCACACACACAACAGGGAGGAAAATTACAGCTACATGCACATTAAATTTTATACCCAGCGGTGGAAGAAAAAGTACTC
>NW_024666011.1:0-237 GCF_008729295.1 Plectropomus leopardus | reverse complement strand
AGAAAATGACCTAAAAATTAGCACAATAAAAAAGAGTAAAAAGACAAAATTAGACAAAAAAAAAAAAAAAAAAAGAAAAAAAAGAAAATGTAATGGCCGGAAAAAGTGCCTACATTTCTGTAGAATCATTTGAAATATACTATTATGATAGTTATTTCATTTTTTGAACATTTTTTTCCAAATCTATTATTTTCCTCTACTTACTTAAGTGCTCAGTGCCTTTTTCCCATGTTTTCA
>NW_024666010.1:0-693 GCF_008729295.1 Plectropomus leopardus | reverse complement strand
TCACACAGGGTGACATGTGTAGGAGCTAAATCTCACATGCATAAAAAAGGAAAGAGAAATTAACCCTTGGTTGTTGTTTCTGTAACAGTGAAAATTAGATGACATTATTCTATTGTTAATCAAGTTACTCACAAGAAACAAACTGAAATACATGATAAGCAGAAGAATTGTCAAACCTTTAAGACAGGCAGACTTGGCTTTAAATTTCTCATAGCAAAAAGAAAATAAAAGAAACCAAAAACTGTATTAACTGTACAGCTGCAACTTAATGATTTTGCTTGATAGGTCATAACATATTATTATGAATAATTTAAAGATGATCTTATGCCTTGACTTGAAAAATCATAATCCAGATGTAAGGGAGAATGCTTGTTTAGTACAGACCCCAGCAAAAATATATTTTTTCTTTTTTTTTTTTTACAGTGAAAACTAAATGCAAACTAATATCACAATATCTTTTAAAATAATTGCAGTATGATTTTTTTTTCATATTGTGCAGATTTATCAGTTAACTTGACGGTTATTTTTTAAACAAGGATTTGTAAATATTGGTCAAAAAAGGTAAAAAAAAAACAAACAAAAAAAAAAAACTTCAGAGTCCAAGGTGACCTTTTCTAGTTTTGTCAGACCATCAAAAGTTAAAAATATTCAGTCTGTCAGAGAGGAGAAACGGTTGCCAATTAATTTTCTTTT
>NW_024666009.1:0-2395 GCF_008729295.1 Plectropomus leopardus | reverse complement strand
GTAGGTGTGTTTGTCTCTCCTATAGGAGAGACAAACACACCTACTTTGTGATGTTGTGCTGCGTTACAGTGCTGCAGGTCAGCCTGATCTCGTTGCTTTCTGTGTCCTTACAAACTTTGCAGCTTGGCTCTCATTTGCTTTTTGCTTGCAAGGATTACCAGGAGAGTATCTGCCATTTACGTCCACCGCGGGCGCTGAGCAGGCCTCAGGTGTATCAGTCTTCCTGCTGCTGCGGTAACACAGAGGTGAGAGAGCAGGTGAGGGTGCAGTAGCTCTGGCTGCACAATCCTACGGTCCTCCTACCTCGCTGCGTTTTCCGAGAGCGACAGAAGAATGGAAAGTTTCTTCCTTTGTTGGCTCGGTGACCTGCAGAGTCACATGCCACAGTTCCCAGTGCTGATTGATTGGGCAGTCTTCACGAGAGGGTGTAAAAAAATAAATGCAGAGGGTAGTGGTAAAATACGCTCATTTGGCTTTCATCTGTCTGAAGATCAACGGAGGCAACAGACACCATTTTTAAGTGGGCTAAATTTAAAGATGTTTGTATTTGTCCAGTTTAAAGATGAACAAATCATCGGTGGAGTCCAGTGATCTAACAAGCGCACCACATGGAAATAATGCTATAGTCAAAATTTTGAATAAATCATTTTTTATGAAGTAATTTTCAAAGTTGTTGTGACTAGGTAAATTCAAGTTTTCAAGCATATGAACCACTCCAGCATTTTTTCTTTATTAAAACTGACAAAATATGCAAATATTAAGATCAGGTCAAACTTTATTGATGACAGGAAGGAGATTTAGTGTTACATCAGAACAAGAAGACCAGACGGATGACATGATAGGAACATGAATAAATTACATTTTGGTGACAAAAAAGTACATTTTGGACCAGCTTTACTAAGTTTGGGGATTACAACATATAAACAAAGCATTTTCCACTCTCAAAGGTGTTGTGGCACCCAATTATTTATTTCAAGGATTCTTTTACATATTTTGGGGTTGTATCAAATAACGTGTTTGTGAATTATCTATCAGTAAAACAAAGACAGGGGAGGATTACAGGTTCTGAGTATTTAAAGTATTTGTGTCGTGTTGCTGAGAGGACTGAGAGCTGCTGAGTCCTGCCGTAGAGCTTCTTGTAATGGCTGACTGCATGTTGTTGTGTGAAGGTGTGGACTCTGTTATGAATCAGGCTGAGGACACAGGGGACAGAGTCCGTCCCTCTAAAACCACTCTGTGTGGGGGACAGGACAGCCAGACCAAAGCTCACAGGTGAGACCACTGTCTCTGTCCACCACTTACAAACCACTCCACCATCAGTATTCACACTCTGTGTGTGTTTCACAGACCAGACTCTCCTGGACCTGGACCTGGACCTGGACCCAGTTGTGTGTCCTTAAAGAGAGACAATTCTAAAAAAGAACCTCTGTGCTTTAAAGATGGACACCCCTCCGATCAAAAGTATTTATCTCAGATTGTTATCAGTATAAAATCATTTAAAATTCGACATAGTTTTTAACAGTATTCTGATGTACCTGTGAATGTATCAGGGGTTGTGATTCTACCAGGATCCAACATGAGAGACCAGACGCTACTGAACCTGGACACAGCTATGTACCTGTTGAGAATACAAAGTCCATAAGTCCTCCTCTTTATTTCAGAAGAAAACTTCCTTCAGAGACTCAGTAAATATCTTGTTTCACTGCGCTGTCTGCATTTTAAAAAAAATCTGCTCTGTATGTTGATGTTTGTTTTCAACAATTTTTTCATCTTTGAGGGAAATTTGAACTAATAACTCAAAATCCTGCTGTTTAATTCTGATTTACCTCTCAATCATTTTGTCATATCAGGTTTACGCTGCAGAGAGCAGAATATCCTGCGCTGAGCGATGTGTCCAAGAAGAGTGAAGCCTCTCGTTCTTTCCCTCGGTTTTTCAAATCTGGCCAAAAGTAAAGTTTTTCAACAAACATTTTTCTCTCATGTCTTATGAAGCATTATGCGCATATATCAGTCCTACTTTGTTTTTATCAGTATTGACCAGCAGGGAGCAGAACGTGCGGCACCCAAATGTGTGTCCATGAAGAATAACCCATTTCGAGAAAATTATAGGATGGTGAAGAGAAGAACGCCTCTCTGTGTGTAAGTCTTTATTTGTAAGGTCTCTGGAACATAACATGGAATCACCTTTGCCTTTAGGATTTATTAAGACGACACTTTTTCTTCACAGAGTTCATCAGCAGAGCTCAGAAGTTCCCAGCAGTCAAAGTGTCCATGTGCCTCAACCAGACCTGGACTCCATTTTTCAGGTGAGTGAATGTACAGATAACTTAGACCATGACCTGTATAGCTTCGCACTATTCACCTGTAACAGGAGGTATTTACCTTGATTTACCTC
>NW_024666008.1:0-289 GCF_008729295.1 Plectropomus leopardus | reverse complement strand
GGAGCTGCAGAATGCCAGACGCAGTGAAACGTAACCATTTATTGCACTGGGTCCTAAATTTTGTTTTCACTCGCCTCTGCAGCAGCTGCTCCTCTCATCCTTACGATTTGATCAGATCAGCTCTGTTTAGATTAAGTGATCACTTATCAACTCCAAAGCGAACACTCCACAAACTGTGGCTGAGGAAAAAAGAAAACTCATGAACAGCCTGCCCTGCGTCTATGGACTCATGGCAAAAAACTCACAATTTAGAGAAGGGGCATAGAATGATACAAAGGGAAACACAAAC
>NW_024666007.1:0-399 GCF_008729295.1 Plectropomus leopardus | reverse complement strand
GGCTCTGATCCCAGACCAGCTGCTGCTGCTGCTGGAGGTCAGCGTACCGCCGCAGCACCTCCGTGTGTCTCTGCTCCGCCCGCTGACCTCCGGCCCCCACGCGCTCCCACAGCGCCGTCAGACTCCGCCCCAGACGAACCAGCCGCGCCGACTCGTCCACCGACGACAACTCTTCCTGAGAAAAAACAGAAACTTTAAACATCCCAAAACCGACTCAGAGAAAAGAGGAGAGACGCGTTCTCGACACGTGGAATAAACAGACTGTAAAATGGTGAAATAATCATAACAGAAATTATTCCAGTTTAATTATTGATTTTATTATTATTTATTTAATTATTGCTATTTTTACTATCACTTTTACTAATTTAATTATCATTATTAGGGTTTTAATTATTATTA
>NW_024666006.1:0-344 GCF_008729295.1 Plectropomus leopardus | reverse complement strand
TTTAATAAAAAAGTGAAATGGAATGCCCTGAAAGTCAATGGGGGTATGAATAAAATACTTAAGTTAGAAATTTCAGTATCTTGATAACACTAATAGCTGCATGATTATATTCAGCACATCATCTCCGTGCAGCCCACTGATGCATCTGTATCCACCACGGCAATGAGTGTCATTGAGTCTTCCAAAAAAAGGGCTGTTATTTTCTGTCTATGCATTATTCTATAAAAAAAAGTATTTAAACCCAGCAAGACTAGTTAAAGTAGGCTAATTGCATATTAGAAACAGCACTGTAGGCTGGACAATGACATACATGCTGCAATGATTTCTATCTCTAGTAGCTCAGT
>NW_024666005.1:0-461 GCF_008729295.1 Plectropomus leopardus | reverse complement strand
TCTACTAATTTCTGGGTCATTTCTTCTGAAGTTGCCTTTTAAAAAGAAATCAGGCCATATTGCCTGGGTTTAAAACGGTTAATCAACAGTAACACATCTTGATGGTGCTGACATTTGAGGCAAATTGGTGCAATGTCTTTCAAAATCACTGAGGGATGAGAAATGCAAAGAGCAGCTTGGTAAGAAATGTTCCAATAATTGCAAGAAATTAGTATATTTAGAAAATGATTTTTACAAAAGCTAGGGGCTAAATGTCTAGGCGAAAAAGAAAAATCTTTGGGGAAAACTAGGTAATTATTATGATTACATATTTAACGTTATGTTACAGAATTATAATGCATTTTTAAGCACTTTTCCAGATCATTTTCTTGTTTTTTTAGATTTCTTTTATTACTAGTTTTTGGGTAATTTTCTTGCACTTTTTACTAAATTCTGGGTCATTTCCTCTTAAGTATCTCATT
>NW_024666004.1:0-604 GCF_008729295.1 Plectropomus leopardus | reverse complement strand
TTGAATTTATTACACAAAAGCTGAAGAGAAATCAACATAAAATAAACATCTCAGCTAACAAACAATAACAATTAAAAAAACTATACAAAATACAGAATGTACAAATTTCTGGTTTTCTTTTATTTCTAAAAATTATTTATTTTTTTGTTTTTGTTTTTTGTACTGTCCCCCAGAAGGGTTTTGCCTTTTCATTTTGTTTTACTCTTATGTTCTCTATTCATTCATTTATTTATTTATGTGACATCCAAAAATAATAATTTGACAAAAAAAAATACAAACTTGAATGGGGACAATAATAATTTTTGTTGTGCAGTTCTTCAGAAGTACTGTCAGATGGCATGGATCAAATCCCAATAGTGATTTACTTTTTACAAGAGTTGTGACAATCAAATAAATGTATCCACTGATTTACAGATGTCGCTTTCACAATGTAAGTCTATGGGGGGTGGGGGGTGGGGGAGTATTTTGGTGCCAAATGACATCACCTGACATATGCGGAAGTTGTAATTCTCTGTTTTGCCACCATATAAAATTGGTTTTAAGTAGCCCATGGTCTCTAAGCCAAACCCTAATTTTAAAGGGCCATTTATGTTTTTGCATCGCC
>NW_024666003.1:0-372 GCF_008729295.1 Plectropomus leopardus | reverse complement strand
AAATTAGTTAGTTATATAAAAATACATTCGTTAAAGAAAAAAAAGAAGAAAAAATCTGGAAAAGTGCTTAAATTATAATAATTCTGTATCATAATTTTAAATATGTAATTATTATTAATAACTACACATATAGTTTTTCCCATGCTTTTTTTCCTGTTTTTCCCCCTACCATTTTGTGAATACTTTTCTCAGTCTACTAATTTCTTGTGATCTGGGGAACAGCCTTACCAAGGTGCTCATTGCCTTTCCATCCATGTCTTTAAAAGAAAATTTCTAATATTAGAAATATGGGTTGACAGGCCTGAAGATCGGTTTTTCCCATGGCCTTTTGAATTCTTTTGAAGAACATATGATTGCAGTCACCAAAACATA
>NW_024666002.1:0-370 GCF_008729295.1 Plectropomus leopardus | reverse complement strand
ATTTGAGTTTTGGGTTCTTCTTTAAAATCAATTTTAGTTTGGGGTGTTTTTTTAAAATATATTATTTGGGGAATTTTTGGTGTTTTATTATTTTGTTTTTTTTAAAAAGATTTTTCTGTATTCTGTACTTTTACTTTTCATACTTTAAGGATACTTTTCCTGATTAAACTTACTTACTTTTACTTATAACATAGTATTTTCACGGGCTAGTATTAGTACTTTAGTAAAGGATCTTAATACTTCTCCCACCACTAACCAGCAGGGATGATTTATCCAATAAACAGCATTACAGCCTTTAAGACATGTTACCTTGATTTTTAGTTTTCGGAGAAACGTGTCCGTGCTTGTCAACAGTAGCTGCATTATTTTG
>NW_024666001.1:0-383 GCF_008729295.1 Plectropomus leopardus | reverse complement strand
TAGTGGGCATTTTCTCAGCCAGTTTCTTCCTCTGAGTGATAACAGCCAATACTTTAGTTATTTTGAAAGTGAGATTTTACTGTGTTGTGTTTCATCTGACCTCCCCTCACTGCTTTGGTGGAAAAGCACTGGAAAAAGGTGATGTCGAGTCATTTCTCTGCACCACTTCATATTTAAAATATGGTAGAGTAATAAAGCAATGTAAAAGTCCTAAATAGCCAGCCTGTTCTGAACTCGACACATAGTGCCGCTCTGTCTGTGCTTTTGGAGTGAGTGTGCAAAGCCAAAAGGCACTTTTCACATGTGCATGGGACAACAGCAGATGAGAGCGTGGCGAAACAGAACTGGGCACGGTGTTGTTAGTCGCCGGTGGATGGTCGGAC
>NW_024666000.1:0-308 GCF_008729295.1 Plectropomus leopardus | reverse complement strand
TATATTGCCCTTTTCAGGTGCACCTTGGTAGAAAGTGAAGTTGAAACCCTCACCCTGCATCTACAGAAAAATACTTTTTGAGATACTGATTTCAGACATTTTAATACCAATTAACTTAACTTACCAACTTATTTTTAGCTTAATTAATTTAATGCTTTTAAAACTTTTTAGGACAACTTTATGTATTCAAACAGTTTAATGCCGGCTTTCATGTACAGTCGGTGTGTGACTGCAGTTTGGCATGTAAGAACAAGTTCCTTAACTCCTGTAAAGAAACACCCACGCAAGTCACCCACAATGACACCTGG
>NW_024665999.1:0-413 GCF_008729295.1 Plectropomus leopardus | reverse complement strand
TCAGTGGCTAAAGGAAATAAAAACAAGCGTTCTCACACTTAATTATGAACAGCAGCAAATGAGAAGGATCCTGAGCCAACGTGTGCATTGTACAGAAGAAAAGCCATGGATGATCCAGGTATTTTGAGCTCCAAACCAGCAGTGGAATGTGTCTTTTCACAAACTTTTACCACTGGCATGCAAATACAGCACTGCATAGGAAAATGTCATCTCTTAAAAAAAAAAAAAAAGTATTTGAGTGCCTTGCATAGAGGAACTTCAGTAGATAGACACTGGCCCCTTTTCACTCCTTCCTTTTTCCTTTTTCCACTGTTCAGTACCTGTTCAAGGCTGTGAAGTAAATGGTCTGAATGCCACATTTATTATAGTGCTAAAACAATACAGCAGAATAAAGCGTTGCAGACGTTTCCAGA
>NW_024665998.1:0-2242 GCF_008729295.1 Plectropomus leopardus | reverse complement strand
CTCTCTGACACCTTATGGAGACTAAAAGGACAAAAACAATTCACAGTATGAATCACTTTATTTTTACTGTCAATCAGACAAATGCAAAACTCATTTCTGTGTTTTCAGACTCATTCCTGCAGCACTCTTTGGTATTTAATGCATGTGATTTTCATTATGCACAAAAGTTGTTTCAAACACTAAAAACTGCAGTGAAATTCTTTAAGATGAAGTAATTAGTACTTGTTAAGTGTTTTATTTGTAAAAACATGACTGGGTGTGATGTTCATACCATCATAGGTCCTTTAAACAGTTTAGGAAATTAACAGAATTTAACTGAATTTGCTTTAGTTTTATATTACCTGAGTTTTATGACTCTGAGTAACTGCTGTTTGGCTCCGTAAAGACTGTTTTTTTTTTTCTGCGGCTGAGGACATGGCACACCTGCAGCCCTCTGCAATTACACATATGTAAGTACAGCTTGTTTTGTAATCAGTGACGCTATATTTTAGTCACCTGGACCCTCCAAGATTAACCCCTTCATTTCCATTCAAACCTCATGCACTCATGGCAGTGTTTTAAAGGCTGTACATCTGAGCTCCTGTGCTGCTGCTCTTACCATGCGTCGGGGGATTAGTAGCTGTGTGGTTAGTGGCAGCAGTTGCCGTGCTGCTCATTGTCTGCTGGGCTACAGGGAAGGTAAACAATCACAGAACATCAGTCAGTCAACCAAAAAAAAACAGCTACAGTGTGGGGCCTATTACCTGCAAACAGCTGCATTGTGGGGACATTAGTCTATAAGTAAAGGCACATTTCAGGGACATCAACCAAATAAAATAGCTACATTGTGAGTACATCAATCAAAAACACAGTTACATTAAGAGGACTGATACCACTAAAAATAAGCTGCATTGCGGGGATTTTAGTCTATAAATAAAGCCACAACGCAGGTTCATCAACTGTTTAAAAAACACACAAACAAACAAAAAAAGCAAGTACACTGTGGGGCCGTCAACCTAAAACCACAACTACAATGTGGAATCATCAACTTAAAAATACTCAGGGGACATCGACGAAATTATGGCTGCATTGAGGGGACTTCAAACTTAAAAACACAGCTTCACTGAGGGGACAACCACCCGTTGCAGCTGCGTTGTGGGGACAGTCGCCGGGAAGTAAAGCTACATTTTATGAACATTAGGAGTGGGACTCACCAGAGGCCCCCAGATATGATATTATCACGATACGTTAAGCATGATACAATATTATTGTGATTTTAAACATTTTGCCATATGCTGGGTATGATGATAATATATAGTGCAATATATTGTCATTTATTACCTATTTTCAACAGCAAATTATGTCCGCAAAGCAAAACTTTGTCAACATTTTAAACTGATCCAATCTTTTTCTCTAAAATTGCAGAAAAATGCATCTAGCGGACCAAAAAAGCAATTCATTGTAATATTCTAAATAACCTACCAAGAGATAAATTTGCATTTGAGATATTAATTATTTGAATAAGAAAAAAAGCATACTTTGTGTCAGTGTATCGATATGATATTGTAATGATAAATATCACAATACTACGTCATCGACAGGATCGCTTTGAAATTCTGGCATCATAATTCTATGTTCATATTTGTATTCCTCCATTAATGTCACAATTTTTTTTAAGGGGGATCCAAGCAAAAGTAAGCAAAAGCAAATGAAGCAAAACTAATGATATCATGATGTTCATTATTCATCTTATCAACAACAGAACTGGGAATGTTGACTGGGATGAGGATAAGGCTACAACAGGACGCGGTGAGCTACCTTACCATGTGCTGTGCTGCTGGTCGAAGCAGCGTTAGTGGCAGGAGGCGCAGGGGGAGCAGCGCCGGCGGTGGCGGTGATGGTAGCGGCAGGCAGAACTGATTAGCAAAATGAGTCGGCATGTCAGTAAGAAAACACACAGACACACTGCATTAATGGGACAAGCTTCCAACCTGTTTGCTTGCAGGGCAAATCTCAAAAGTCTTTCTTGATTTAAAGCCTTTTCGACATCTGGTGAACAAACTGGGTTTCCCGAGAGCATCCCGGACTCAATGTAGTTAAAGTTTGAAAAGCTGGTTTTGTCAACTATTTTGTATTTTCAACACAACTCTGTCACAAATTTAATGAATGGATTCACACCAACAAATTGAGTTTGCCAGAATGAAAAAAAAATCACTGAAATAAAAATGAGACTTTTCCTGGTCAAAGCTTATTATTATACTAT
>NW_024665997.1:0-343 GCF_008729295.1 Plectropomus leopardus | reverse complement strand
TCACACCCTCTGTAAGATAATAACTTGTAATAATAATTAATTTTAAACGTAAAAAATCACTAGCAATTTAGGACAAGCCAATGCTTACCCAGGTTGTTACAACAGTTGCCAAAATTGCATGCCCGTATAGTATTTCAGTTTGAATCAGGAAAAAGATACATGGTAAACTGAATCCAGAGTGTGTCCTAAAGACAACAGATGAAATAGCTGCCACATTAAAAGAGTTCTCATTGATAAAGCAAGCAGTCAAACTCATGCAAATAAATTAACTTGCTACAGGTAGATAGCAGGTTTACCATCTGTAAGACTAACCCCACTTTTTATTTATTTTTTTTATTTTCTT
>NW_024665996.1:0-475 GCF_008729295.1 Plectropomus leopardus | reverse complement strand
AAAAAAAACTAGGAACAAATGTCCAGAAAACTATATTTATAATTCTTCTAACTATATCATAAAATTTATGTTATAATAAAGAAATAGTTTTTTTTGCCCTTTTAAAGGTAATTTTCTCTGCTGTATTTATTTATTTTGTAATTTCCTTGTTGTCAATTTTGAAGGTAATTGGTTTTAATTTTTTTTACTAATTTCTTGCTAATTTTTTGGCCAGTTCTTGTTAAGTTGCCATTTGCCTTCTCCACTTGTTTTTGTAAGAATTCATGGCAATTTAATCAGGTTTCAGAAAATTATGAGAGAAAAAAACAAAGAACAATACAATTTATATACACAAGCAAAACAAGGCCTTCTGTGATTATAAAACTTCTCTTTATTAGACAATGTTGGCCAAGCCAAGCTCTGTAAATGCTGCCAAATGGGCTATTACGGCTACAGAACATTAGATATAAGGTATTACCCCAGCCCAGTAAGATCA
>NW_024665995.1:0-493 GCF_008729295.1 Plectropomus leopardus | reverse complement strand
AAGTTAGAGCTTCTAATTGGCTTCATAGGCTGAATCCAAAAGTCCACACTCTGGACTTGTGGACTGAGCTCTCGCAAACTTCAGTAATATGTACTGTGACGTTTTCACTGTCTTCACATAAAGTCTGAGAGGGCATAGACTATAAGTTGATGGATAGGCCTCCAATCTGTTTCACTTGTTGACATAGAAAAGTTTCAGTCACAACTACAGACATTTTTCAGATGTAATTGCTGCTGTAATATTTAAATTAATCCCATGTAGGCTATAGAGTTATTTTGTGACTGAACAAAATGATATTTATATATAACATATAGACTATACACATTCAAATGCAGAATTGTTTGTAAATAAGGGCTGGCCTGTAACTATATAGGTTGGGTATTATTTACATTGGAAGACCTCCTTTGTTGTTTTTCAGCTCCTTTTTTTAGCCTTTATTTTTGCATTATTAATATTATTGGTCGGAATAATATTCAACCACATAATGATATAT
>NW_024665994.1:0-289 GCF_008729295.1 Plectropomus leopardus | reverse complement strand
GAAATTATTCTGAGCATTTTAAGGTTTTGAAAGGCAATTAAATTAATGTCAATATTAATGAGCAAATTTGTATGCCACAAAATGACCATTAATTTATCAATGATTCATGCTTAGTTACCTTAAATTCATGAAAGAAAACTTGTGAAAACGATTTTTGTTCACCAGAGACATGCGAGAAAAACATCTGCATGATTCAAAGTAACACAGCCTGAATAATTGATATATAAATGTGATACAATTGATAGATATACTTTTTGGATGAAGTATTCCTTTAAGAGAGTTAAAAAGT
>NW_024665993.1:0-810 GCF_008729295.1 Plectropomus leopardus | reverse complement strand
TTTAGTTTAAGGCGGTTCAATCTGGAGTCTTCTCATGTTCTGATCAGGCCTAAGTCTTTAAATAATTGTAGGTTGTCAGTGCTGAAGTGAATACACAGTTACAAGTTCCCCTTTGGGCTTTGTGCATAATTATAATTTTGTACTAGCTTGATAAGATAAGGAGAAACAATTGTTGTTTTAAAAAAAAAAAAAAAGTAAGAAAAATTAGTTCTCAAGTTGCTGGAGCCAATTCTTTTCTTATGATGAAAGTATCCCTTTATCAACAGGGATCAAACTATGCAATTAACATTGGGCAAAGATAACGAATAAATAGTCTCTACCGTTTAAAAAAGGAAAAGCTGTTCTGTGGTGCTATGTGCATTGGCACTGCACTCACAGAAAATTCATTTCAGTCCAAATATCACATGCACTCGTTTTTTTTGCAATCTGCACTGCACTACGGGCCCTGCTGCTTTCACAACCTGTCCTGAAGAGAGAGCGAGTGAGAGGAGCTGTGTGTGAAGGAGGGAGTGAGCGAAACAGGAAAAGAAGTACAGAGTAGTTCAGAGTGGGTGTGCGTGAGCGAGCGAGAGAAAGTAAGAGTTGGGTGACCTTGTTACCAGTTGGGTTGAGTTGGACAGGCTGGTAGGAGGTTGCTGTCTACGGGGAGGGACAGACAGATGCTCGCTCTTCTCCCTGGGCAAAACATCTCGCCTGGTGCAGGCAGCACACAATCTGGCCCGGGCAGCTGTAACCCTAATGATCACTGGTGGCGCTGCACCTGACCGACCGACCAGCTCAACACTCACTCAGCCCTCCCCTTCTCTTCCC
>NW_024665992.1:0-303 GCF_008729295.1 Plectropomus leopardus | reverse complement strand
TAGGAATTATATTGGCAACTATTTTAATTAAAAACAAGTAATTTCTTTTTTTTCCAAGTATATTTTTAATTTTTTGGGTGCTTTTTTGAAGATGTTTTTTCTGAATCGGGAACTTCTACTTCTCAGTTCATTTTCCTGATTATACTTACTTTTACTTAAGTAAAATCTTCAATGCAGGACTTTTATTTTAACACAGTATTTTTCACTGTGTGGTATCAGTACTTATACTTAAGTACAGGAAATTAATACTTCCTCTACCTCTCACTGTAAGTAGTTTCTCAACCTGTTTCCATAGAAAACAGA
>NW_024665991.1:0-411 GCF_008729295.1 Plectropomus leopardus | reverse complement strand
TTCACTGCCAGGCTCAGCAATTAGTTAATTATCTGGATCTCCCCGTGACAGCCAGCCAAACCACAGCCGTTCTTAACTGTGGCTGCACGGGGAGATCCAGATAATTAACTAATTGCTGAGCCTGGCAGTGAAGGACTTGGTACAATGAGTGCGCTCTCTGGTGGCCATGTTGGAGGACCTGGTTCACAATGGCCGTGAGCAGTTGTGTACCAGTTATTGATTAGAAACAATGATCTCACAAAGTAAATGGATTTTTTAAAAAAAAATTTGGCTGGTTCAAAATACATTATTCAATTATCATTATCACCTCATAATTTGAGGCTCATTATTTGGGCCATGGACTGCCTCCACTTACCCCCATTATCCCCACTGTCCAAAAATGAAGCCAAAATAGCTTGGATATGGCCGCTG
>NW_024665990.1:0-229 GCF_008729295.1 Plectropomus leopardus | reverse complement strand
GCCACGCTCCCCGTCTCTCCGTCCACGTCGCTACCCGACTCCAAAGCGTGTCGAAACGCCTCCCCTTTAAGTTTCTCTGGTTCACTTCAAGCTGACGGCAGACTGAGCAACGACTCCCGCTGCCACTGGGACGAGACCAAAGTCCAGCAGCTCATATCGTTTTACGCTGGTTAGTGGCATCTTTTCTATTTCTGATGTTTTTTTTAAAGATTATAGTAGTTTAATAAAT
>NW_024665989.1:0-271 GCF_008729295.1 Plectropomus leopardus | reverse complement strand
TGCCTTTTACAAGCTATTTAACCCTTTGAAACCTGAGCAAATTGGTTTAATTTATTTAAAAGAAAAAAAGGCAATAGCCAACTTGGAAAGAAATGTCTCACTAATTGTGAGAAATTAGTAAAAGTGATAAGAAAATGGCCTGAAATCTTGTTTTTACGGGGGGGGGTATTAGAAAATTATCATATTATAGAAAAAAAATGTTTTTTTCCATCACTTTTGGGGTCTTTTTTTTTTTTTTTGCCTAATTTTCTGTTATTTTTTTCGTTTAACT
>NW_024665988.1:0-365 GCF_008729295.1 Plectropomus leopardus | reverse complement strand
TTTAGTAGTATTTTCAAATCAAAATGCTCAAGTCCAAGTGAAGTCACGAGTTATTTTAAGTCTTTTTCCATTTTTTTAAAGTTGACTCTAAGATTATCAAACTCATGACGCAAGATTGAATCGAATCCAAGTCATGTAACTCGACTTCACAACTCTGACATTCTGTAATCAAAAACGTACACTTGATGGATAACTTATAGACTGAGACCTGTTTTTTTTAACAATAAATAAATAAAGGAGGTAGATTATTTTCCCACCAGTTTTATTCCTTTTAGTGCATAGAGGAATTCAAAACAAAATTAGACGAAAGTTTTGCAAACAATATAATTCATAATTCATTCTTTTGACTGAAGTAATATTAAATA
>NW_024665987.1:0-2569 GCF_008729295.1 Plectropomus leopardus | reverse complement strand
CCTGCTGCCCTGCTGTGAAAGACTGCACATCAAGTCATTATTTCTTCCGCAGGCAGGGGCATCAAGCATGGGACGTTTGGGGCATATTGGACAATGCACCTCAGAATTATAAACTACAAGATCAAGATTCAATTTATTGTCATTTCACTGCATATTCATATACACAGAATGACACGAAATGCCGTTCCTCACCAGCTCAGTGCAGCGCAACTAAGAAATCAGTAATAATTTTACTAATAACGTAATTGTACTAAAAGCAACATCAAAGCAGCAAAAAACAAACAATTCAAATCCCAAAACGAACAGACGTTTCAGACAAAAAGTGAACTAATGTTGCGTATCAGTATCACTGTGTCTTGACAGGTGAATGGCCATCGAGCTGAATCTGTATTAGTGGGGGGGTTGGATGTGAGCATGTGTGTGAGTGAAATGTGAAGACCTAGTAAACTACTTACTTCATATATGTTATCATGACCTCATCATGTAAACATACAGTAATAAACATCCCTGAGAATTATCAACAGGAACTGTCCACTCTGCACGGGATGGCACCTGGAAAACCAGTTTCATACAAACCCACTACGTATATCTGCTGTGCAGCATTGGGTCAGGGTCGGGCTTTTTAACAGTTAGCAGCAGACAAATTGGAAAGCAATGAACAACTCAGCATTAACATGAGCATTTTGCGTCACATGAGGCTCAAATTTACATCTCAGACACCAAGTCAGCATCCCAGTGAGCTCCACGCAGAGAGAAACCAGAGACGCTTCACACTCTGACTAGCCGACCAGCAGGGGGCAGGATATCAGCGGTCATCAGCTGTGCATGGAAAGGCTGATTTCAAACTGCTGCCAAAAATTCACTCAAGACAAAATTGAATCTGCAGACTTCATCCAGACAGCAGAGAGATGTTACACCTTTTATCACAATTTAATTTTCAGATAAAAATTCTGAAATGATACACTTTATCAACCATGACGGCAAAGTTTTTTCAATTAGTTTCACAAATCTTGAAGATTTATGAAGCAAGAGTTTGCCAGAATATGTTTAAAGCAGTGTTTACACTCAAACACTTTGATGCACTTTGGGCTCAAGTTTTGACAAATCAAAAATCTGTGTTGGACCGTTTGAAGATGTCCTGTAGCAGGTTTGGTGTCAACTGAGCAGAAAACGTGGGAGGAGATAGGTTTAATTAGTTGTCCAGTTTTTGACAGAAACAGAGTGATGGACTTCATAATTTGTACCACGGTGAAATGTGCAAGTGTTTCTTTACAGTTGCCTATTGGCTTGTGTCTGCAACTGAGGATGTTTGACGTGGGACTGGACCTATGCGAAGAGTTGTTTTTGTTTTTTTGCATGGAGAGTTTGATTTCACTCTTCTTCAAATTACAACTACTAATGATTAATAATAGTAATAATAACAGAGGGAAAAGCTGCCTGTCCCCTCAGGATGATTTTTCTAATCTGAAACTAAAATCCAAACCTAATCCACAGATTAGGTTTTCAATAGTATTTTAGCAATTTCCATCAATCACATTCAACAGCTCATGAATGTAGGTGTAATCAGTGACCTTGCCAGTGAGGAAGGATACAAATGCTGGTATTAGTCGAGCCCATCTTTGTAAGTTATTTTGTTCGTTTCCAGGTGTGATGTTAATGAAGCGATTAGTTTTCCTTTAATCTTGTTCAGATCTTTTATGACTTCTGACATATAAATACACTCACACAAAAAAAGCCTATTTCCTGCCGAGTGCTGGGCTGAAAACCGCGACAGTGACACTGACACACAAAGAGGAAGGAGGTGGGCTTTACTCTGTGTTAATGGAAAACGTTTATGTGCTGATTTCAAATGACCAAAATTTAAGATGGAGGAATCATCTTTACTGTGGCTGCTGGGTAAGAACACTTCATGAAACTTAATTTATGAATGGTTGTTAATGTGAACATGACAAACAGTTTTCTCTGATGTCTTGTTGAAACATCACACTGTTTTCTCCTCAGTTGTGACCTCACTGCTGAGCAGCACAACAAACCAAGGTCAGTAACCTTCTTCTACCTCATATAGACAAGCTTATGTTGAGAGCCGTGAGAGAGGACGCAGACGGCCAGATTGTAAATACAATAAATACTGAATGCAGTTTTGGTGGCTGCAGGGTGAACAAAGTTAAAATGGATCGTTCGAAAGGCTCAGGAACCCAGAAAGCAGGGCTGCATCGCACCATTCACCCACTTATAGAGGGAGAAAAAGTGCTTCGACTGAAGGTCGCTGAGAAGTGAGATCACATAATGACCACAGGAAGCAAAACAAAGTACTAATCAGTACAAAAGATCAATTAAACGGTTACAGAAAGTATATTTTTAACAAGTAACATAGACAGATATTCTGCTGTGTTTTACTGTGACAGTCACATTTAAAAACATGCAGAACATCGACAGTGAGGAAGAAGAAAGGAGTGGAATGTGACAAAAAAAGTATTGTTTAAATTTATATTGAAAATGCAAATGATCATCTGTCACCACTGCCAGCTCGTCTGTCTGTGAGTCCCAGCAGCTCTCAGATGTTTAAAGG
>NW_024665986.1:0-263 GCF_008729295.1 Plectropomus leopardus | reverse complement strand
TATTGGATGTAATGGATTGTTACTGATCAATGCACAAATAAAAATTATGTATTAAAAGGAAAATTTGCTACCTTTTCTGTAAATGTCCAGTCCATGTTATTGATGAATGTCCAATTAAGCTATCCTAACTAGACATTTGAACCACGTCTACAAAGGGGCTGCTGGCGAAAATCAATGTATCAATATGTTATTAAGATTTTAAACTACAGCAGTCAAATAAGTTTTTTAATCTCATGATTAATCACAGAATTTCACTAGTTAAT
>NW_024665985.1:0-210 GCF_008729295.1 Plectropomus leopardus | reverse complement strand
CATGTTATTTTGCATGCGTTGGATAATAATTCTGCTCACACATTATTATTTTTTTTTAATTTATCTTTGCAGTGCTATACCACAAAACAATGCATTGTCTTATCAGCTTGATATATTATGACTTTTTCTAAATGCATTTTAAGCTTAAAAAAGCCCCTTCCATGTACACACATACTTCTATCCACAAATGAAAAAAAAATACATCCTCTT
>NW_024665984.1:0-255 GCF_008729295.1 Plectropomus leopardus | reverse complement strand
TGCGGGGAGGGAGAGAAAGCGAGACCAAGCATGTATCTGTGTGTGTTTGTGTGTTGGTGTGTGCGGCACATATGCACTGTACAGAGCTGTGACTAAGGTGACTTAATTATGAGTCTGACATTACTAAGTGATTTCTTTACAGTGGTGTCTAACTAATAGCTGCGTGCCCACGTTCCTCTCTAATAAAACTTCTGTGAGGCTACAATTAAACACATGACACATCCTTAATAATGCAGCGCGGTGAGAAGTTAGACA
>NW_024665983.1:0-220 GCF_008729295.1 Plectropomus leopardus | reverse complement strand
TGACCTAAGAAACTAGCAAGAAATAAGTAAAAAAAAAAAAAAAAAAACAAAAAAAAAATTACCTGAAAAATAGCAAAACAAACAAAACAAAACAAAACAAAAAAAAAACCCAAAGTTGAAAATAAAAGGAAAAAGAAAATTAAATTACCTGAAAAAAAAACTGCCAAAGTAGTAAAGTAACCAAAGTAATTCAGACACAATAACTATACATTTTTTTTTT
>NW_024665982.1:0-367 GCF_008729295.1 Plectropomus leopardus | reverse complement strand
AAATATTTAAAGTTATTTTATAGAATTGTTATCAATTTTAAGCACTTTTTTTCAGGTCATTTACTTGTCTGTATGTCAGTCTTCTTTCTTTTTTCGTGCTTTTAGGTAATTTTTCCTTTTTGCCAATTTGCTTAAGTTAGAAAGAGTTAAAGAAACAACTTGTCAATATTGTATATTTTCCTTTCTTAATTTGGTTTTACTTTTTTCTTTTAATTTTATTTAGACAGCATTTCATATTAAATCTGGCCCTAAGGGTTTTATGTATTTCTCCTACTTGGTCCAGAACTTATCCAACACATTTTTCTGAAGACTGAAAGAAAAAATGATCCTTATATTAAGTATCAATATATATCAAAGATATCAAATA
>NW_024665981.1:0-508 GCF_008729295.1 Plectropomus leopardus | reverse complement strand
GCAGGGATTTTTTTCCCCAGAGCTCTGATTTTAATACTTTCTTGTAAATTGCATATTCAAGTTACAAGAAAGTTTCACAACTGTCACCAAACGGATGGACACAGGTGCAGCAGATTTCAGCAGCAGAAGTGACACCCATCTCTCTTTGACCAAAACAAAAGGCAAACTCAACCAGAAAAAAACCCTCCACACACTCCATCCTTTGTCCTTACATGGAAATTGACATTGCTGTGGTCCTGTGGACCATTTTTAAGTTTGCACCCCTGAAAACATGCGCCCAGAAATAGACCTCAAAGAGAGAGAGTAATTAGTAGGGGTTCCTTAAATAAAAGCATGACATAACAATTCTTGTCATTTTTATCAAGTGGGTTTAATTCTGTCATCTTATTTCACATTAATTATAGCATTGAATCAGTGGTCTAATGTTCATTCTATGTGTGTTTTCATATGAAGGATTCATGCAATCTTGTAAAGCACTTTGAGCTGCATTTTTGGTATGAAAGGTGCA
>NW_024665980.1:0-262 GCF_008729295.1 Plectropomus leopardus | reverse complement strand
TGTAGTCACCCTTTTTCTCCAATAAATTAAGATCAAAACATTTACAGTTTTTCACTGGAAGCCAAATTACCCACAGAGGTCCATTCCTCACCAAACAAAAAAGACTTTGGTGATTTAAACAGCTAGAAATAATAATTAAAGCAGTTTCACATTAGGAATTAGTGTAATTATGGCGTTGCTCATTGCGGATGGGCTTCTCTACGGTGGCAATGCAGGAACACTGATGGCCTTATCTAGAGCCAGTATTTGATTTGTTCATTCT
>NW_024665979.1:0-689 GCF_008729295.1 Plectropomus leopardus | reverse complement strand
TTTGTATACAAAGTCTGTTTTGAATGGGAAAACATTGCCTCAATACATTTGTGTGAATTTGCCATAATCAGTGTTCAGACTCAATTAAAAAAAAAAAAAACTGCCTTTTTATTTCATATTAGGGAAGTCCTGCTCATATCAGGCCCAATCAACACATTATTTTGAGCACATGTCATGCACGATCCTTATTTTATGTCTGCTGTCACACAGGTGTTGTAAACAGAAAGCATGATTTCCTGCAGATATTCAGGTTTTATTGCAATGTTGCAACTTCAAGAAGTAGAAACTTTTTTTCATGTTCAACTTAAGCTGCTATACCACTTTAAATTGAACTGAAATTTTTGTTATTCATTTTTGTAAACTGCTTTAACTCTGATGCTGTAATAAGCTGAATTGTGACTGATTTTTATTTGTTGGGACTGGAAATGTTAAGTTCAGCTATAACATTAATTTAAAGTTAAATTGTCATCATATTACTAATTTATAGTGTTCTGTACTTTTATTAATATGTTACACTAAGTGGATTTAAGAGGAATTTCTGAAGACTCATTTTAGTTGTACTTTTTATTTATTATTTTGTTGAAAAAAACAAATGCTGCACTGAGTGGACTTGAGAGCAATCTCTGTGGTATTTACTGTGGTTATTTATTTACTTATTTTTTACAAAGATGCAATAAGTGAAATTGGGA
>NW_024665978.1:0-387 GCF_008729295.1 Plectropomus leopardus | reverse complement strand
GCCAGTGGTTAATATCTTCCTTCTGTTTGCATTTTGCTCCTTTTTTTACACTCAGTTACTCAATATAGCCAAACTCTTAGCATGCTATTCACACTAAATCTGTTGTCATTGTCCCTGTTTGGTATCAGGCCAAATACAGATGCAGCTTCATCCTCAGCAGCCGTGTCTCTTCAAAACAGCCCCCACTAATGAACCTGCCCCGCTGCCAACTGAAGGAGGTGAGCAGCACTCTGACAAATCATCATCTGATAGAAACTCAAATTTTGGTTATGACGCTATTGCCAGTAGTGGAAGACGTACTCAGAGTACTTAAAGTATCATATAATACTGCATCACATCAAACACACACACGTACACACACACATATATATATAAAAAGATAGATAA
>NW_024665977.1:0-237 GCF_008729295.1 Plectropomus leopardus | reverse complement strand
TCACCTTGTCTTTCACCAGATGTTCTTAATCAGTTTAGGTATTTAGGCACATGTAAACCCACTTGTTTAGCTGGTAACATCCCTAAACACAGTTCTTTTGTGTTGAGTCTTTTTAATTTTTGTCCATACTGAAATTGAGTATGTGTATCATAGCTTTGCAAGTTTTAGTTTGGGGGTACAAGGTGACAGCTCAAAACTCAAGGATATTCATTTCACTATTATTAATTATATTAATAT
>NW_024665976.1:0-1351 GCF_008729295.1 Plectropomus leopardus | reverse complement strand
CACACACACACACACACACTCACATACTCACACACACACACACACACTCCGCTCATTAAGGCTGTGTCTTTTGTTCGTCCAGCGGAGCGTGCAGATGTTTCTTTACGCAGGTAAAAGCTGCAGAGTGGATGTCGGAGTCGAGCGTGTTGTTTACTGTCGGTCGGCGTTCGTCCTCGGAGAACAACACAAGAGCTGATTTGTCATTTCTGAGCTGTGTGTTTACTCGAGTACTGTACGCAGTAATATGCTGAGGTACTTCTACGTGATGCCGTTTTATACTTCTACTCCGCTGGGCTACATTACACAAAGAGTATTGTACTTTTCACAGCGCTGCGCTTATTTCATTTCAGGTCAAGTTATACAAAAATAATCATCCTGTAAAACTTTAGTCAGCCGGCGTTTTTATTATCTTAAATCACTGAACTCTACAGGCTGATTACGGCCTTTCAATTCCTGTCACACAAAACACACAGCAAAGATGGCAAATACAACCTAATTACTTATTTAACCCTTTAAAACTGGGGCAGATTGGCTTTATTATTTATTTATTTACACATTTATTAATTTTGAAAAACACGGGAAGAAGTTAATGAGCAACAAATGAAAATGTGACCCAGAAGTTAGCAGGGAATCCTAGAAAAGTACAAAAATGACCTCAAAATTTACCAAACAACCTAAACAAACAAAAAATAAAAACAAAATAGACACAAAAATGATAAAGTAAAACAAAAAAAATTAAAAGCAAGAAATTACCTAAATGAAAAGCTTAAAAAAGATAATAATTCAGTAAAAATACATTTTAAATATATACTGATGATATTATGAATGTAGTTCACTCGACCGTCTTCTTTGTTGCTCACGGCTTCAGTAAATTTACTAAATGATTGAATTGTGGAGAATCTCACTGAGCTAACATCATGTGTCCACACTAACAAAAGTTTAAACATACACACATTTATGTGTGTGATCTAAGCAGCAAACTGCCGTCTCCAGCAAACGACCCCATTTATACGACCAAACAGCCTGTATAAAGACGAGCTACATGGTAACCATGGTAACCACAGCGGCCTCTAATAGAGACTGGCCTTTATTTGTCAAAGTGTGGATAAAATAAAAGTAGCAGTAAAACATAAAAAGTTTTACTGAATAATATTTTTAAAAAATCAGCTGTTATGTTAAAATATGCATCAGAAAAAACTGCAAAAGAAAACGAGAGCCAACAACGTCTGAAAACGCCGTAAATCCTCATCCTCAGTCTGACCCACAGGACGCCACGAGTAGGAGGTGGTGTTAATGAATCTACGTCTGCAGCGCGGGAATAACGTTGACCTTTATACACACACACACACAA
>NW_024665975.1:0-347 GCF_008729295.1 Plectropomus leopardus | reverse complement strand
TGTGCATACAGCTATTCAGCTGCTGGTGAGGAGAGGGTCTGTGTGCCGGTCTGTGTGCCTACAGCGGTGCTGTGTGTAGTTATGTGTCAATGAGGAGGCGAAGACAGCACTGTTGGTAATTGTTGCAATTATGCATTGCATACAATACTGATACAGACACACTCACATACACCCATGACCAAAATTCACGATCCCCTGCAGACTTACATCTGAGAAGATAATTAAATCTTCGTCCTAACGATGGTGCTAGATGAACAGTCAGAGGATCACTAAAAATTTTACAAATTATTATCAAATATTACAACAATCAATTTAATAGCTCTTACCCCTCTATCACTGGCGCTGAG
>NW_024665974.1:0-690 GCF_008729295.1 Plectropomus leopardus | reverse complement strand
TGAAGTTTACTTCTTTGTCACATAAATCACCTTAGAAATTGAGCCAACGTTACACTTGAATTAAAACTAGTGTTTTTTTAAATTTTATTTTTTCAATAACTGTATAGACCAAAATCCAGTCTTTCCTTCTCTCCCATTCTTTCATTTATCCACGCTCCTTTCATCTGTTCCCTCCTTATTTTATAGGCTATGTAGTCTAAGTGCTGAGGGGAAATGTACTGGAGTAAAAGTATACATTTTATTTAGGAAAATGTAGTTAAGTAACAGTAAAAGTTGACAGAAATATAAAAACTCAAGTGAAGTACAGATACTCCTAAAAATACATATGAACTGTAGTTAAGTATAATTACTCTGTTGCATTACACCACTGGTCAGCAGGACTCGTCTTCTGAACACCTTGTCAGTTGTTGAGATGTTTCAGTCTGCAACAAACTAAGAAACCGACACACAGCCACTGCTGATTGTGTACCTGTGAGGTAATGTTGATAAACCGCTGTCAGTCTTTAGATAACGACACCTGAATGAGCTCACAGCTTTTCTGATCATTATTAGTGTTTATTTCCATTAGAGGAAACCTAACCTCTGAACATCCGTGTGACGCAGCTTTATCTGACTGACACTGCTTTCCTTTGACCTGATATGGAAATCTTTCTGTAATGGGTAAATAGGCTTATGTAAATCAGGCTTAAG
>NW_024665973.1:0-692 GCF_008729295.1 Plectropomus leopardus | reverse complement strand
TGAAGTTTACTTCTTTGTCACATAAATCACCTTAGAAATTGAGCCAATGTTACACTTGAAATAAAACTAGTGTTTTTTTTAATTTTATTTTTTCAATAACTGTATAGACCAAAATCCAGTCTTTCCTTCTCTCCCATTCCTTCATTTATCCACGCTCCTTTCATTTGTTCCCTCCTTATTTTATAGGCTATGTAGTCTAACCAAAGTGCTGAGGGGAAATGTACTGGAGTAAAAGTATACATTTTATTTAGGAAATGTAGTTAAGTGAAAGTAAAAGTTGACAGAAATATAAAAACTCAAGGGAAGTACAGATACTCCTAAAAATACTTATGAACTGTAGTTAAGTATAATTACTCTGTTGCATTACACCACTGGTCAGCAGGACTCGTCTTCTGACCATCGTCAGTTGTTGAGATGTTTCAGTCTGCAACAAACTAAGAAACCGACACACAGCCACTGCTGATTGTGTACCTGTGAGGTAATGTTGATAAACCGCTGTCAGTCTTTAGATAACGACACCTGAATGAGCTCACAGCTTTTCTGATCATTATTAGTGTTTATTTCCATTAGAGGAAACCTAACCTCTGAACATCCATGTGACGCAGCTTTATCTGACTGACACTGCTTTCCTTTGACCTGATATGTAAATCTTTCTGTAATGGGTAAATAGGCTTATGTAAATCAGGCTTAAG
>NW_024665972.1:0-274 GCF_008729295.1 Plectropomus leopardus | reverse complement strand
TTTGTCTCTGTGCTGTATGTCACCATGTGTGGTGCAAGTTCGCAAGTAGTCAGTAATTCTTTGGCCATAATGACATCAGGGAAAAAAATATGGTTCATTTATTACATGCTATTAAAGTAATTAAGCTGCTGATTTATAAAATCCAGTTCACAGTGGAAGACTAACTTGCAATGTTAACAAAAAAATAAAATTAATTGAAAGAATGTAAAGTTTAAGGTAAAATAATGATAAAAACAAACACACCATAACTATTCTTAAGATTTGAACGTGATAC
>NW_024665971.1:0-471 GCF_008729295.1 Plectropomus leopardus | reverse complement strand
TATTAATGTAGTACCAATGGCTCTGTTGTATTTAAATATCCTAGTTAAGCCATGGCGGTGTGACAGTGAACCAGCATGCACAATGCCATGGCCATGAGCAACAATAGTATTGAAGGGAAGTGGGCATTTATAGGAAGATTTCATTATTTCACTACACAAAAAGACAAACACTCCCATGCCTTTCTTTAGTGGCAAAATATATTGTTACAAAACATATGATGACATATTACAATTTGGAAATATTGTGCAGGATAAGACAACAAAATGCTGTTCTAATAAAATTACATTTAAAGTATTTTATGCACATAAAAAGGAAAAAAAAATCTACTCATCCTAACTAATCTACTAATCTAATCCTATTAGAATCCTTTTATAAAAAGTTCATTTTATTGAAATTGTTAAATATAGTCAAAAGGCTACAATTAAAATAAAACAGCTGAGTATAATATATTTTCTCAAGACTAAAAATAC
>NW_024665970.1:0-641 GCF_008729295.1 Plectropomus leopardus | reverse complement strand
GAAACATTGTCAAAATAATGTGTAAGTATGTCAAAAATAATGGGAAATGTCTTTTAAATAATTACTTTTTATCTCAACATAATGAGATGCATCCTTAAAATAATATGTTAGTATCTCAAAATAATAATAAACTTCCTCAAAGTAATGACTTAATATCTCAAAATAATGAGACTCTGCTTCAAAAAATATCTAAAATCTAAAGATAATGAGTAATACCTTCAAAATAATGATTTATTATTTCAAAATAATGAAAGACTTCTTTAAAATAATGATCCATATCTAAAAATAATGACAGGCTTAAAAAATGACTTTGTGTCTAGTATCCAGTGTCTAGTAATATCTTAGACACACTTGCCAAAAACCCCCTAGTGCAAGCAAACAGAGACTCCAGCTCCTGTTTTATTATTTTATGTTTTAGTTCAGTGGGCATTATAGGGATGCTATAATGCTAACATGGTTACACACTACAAGAAAATCACGTTTTTAAGTTTGTAAAGAATTGAAAAAATTATAGATGTCGATAATGTGGTCCCTGTTTACTTCCTGTCAGCTGTTGCATTATCAAACAGTACAACAAGTTTTAAATATAGCTCTTCTGTGTTGCAATAGTAACAAGCTATGTCATGACTGTGCCTCACTAA
>NW_024665969.1:0-379 GCF_008729295.1 Plectropomus leopardus | reverse complement strand
TAAGTCTAATCACAATATATGATATAACAATAATTTTGAAAACAATATGATATTTGCTAAAATCACAAATAGGGGTGGGAATCCCCAGAGATCCTATGAAATAATCATTACAATACTATATTAGAACAATTTTAAATGGGTAGCGGTAAGCTGGGAATTACGATTGAGTAAATTGTGATATATTGCAATTTATTACCTCTTTGCAACTGCAAATTATGTCCCCTAAAGAAGACATTGTAAACATAAAGTTTTCATTTCAAGAAATGTTATCACAGAAAAATGTACAGTATATGGTGGGCTGAAAAAGCAATTAATTTTATCATTATTCTTGCAACTGCAAGTTTAATTTGTATTTGCAATATTAATAATAAATATATAT
>NW_024665968.1:0-714 GCF_008729295.1 Plectropomus leopardus | reverse complement strand
TTGTTGTTTTTATTCTGGTTTTAAGCTATTTTTTTCTGTCAAGCACTTTGTAACCTTGTTAAGAAGAGCTGTATGAATAAAGTTTATTATTATTTTAGTTATGGAGCGTGGAAAAGGCTTGGGGAAGACTGTAATTTAAATTCGAAGGTCACATTTTTTCAAGTTTATCTTAAAACAACACACACACACACACACACTATTGAAACAGTTGTGAGGTTGCTATGATTTTCCAGTAGATTTTTTTTAAAATCTACTGGATTTTCCCTCTTGGTGTTTCCCTGGACAGTAGATGAGTTTCCATTAACTCTAAATTTGTGCAAACTGAAACAGCGTTTATAAACTACACCTCATGGGAACACGCCAATTTTGAAAGAACTCCCATTTATTGCAAAAAAGTTTTTACATTCACATGAGGTGATATTTTAGGCGGTTCGAAAAAGCCATATTTCACAAAACTGCAAATGGAACCATTTTTTGGCTTTTAATAGGTCACATGATGCTATGGCTCTGTGGTCCAGCACATACAGGAGGAACATAAAGGCAGCATGAGTATTATGAACCTAAAAATTAGTAATAAATAAATAAATATAAAAAATCATCTTGCAATTTTCAGGACATTTCTTTCCAAGTTGCTCATTGGCGAAAAATGTTCTGCAAATTCCAAGAAATTATTAGTTTTAATAAACTGTTTAAATTTTAAAAGAGCTAGGGGGG
>NW_024665967.1:0-380 GCF_008729295.1 Plectropomus leopardus | reverse complement strand
TTTTTTTTTTTTTTTACACAGTTGATTTTCTTTCTTTCTTTTTTGGAACACCGACTCTCCTTTCTCAGGGAAAGAAATGATCAGCATAAGCAGTCACTCGCTTGGCTGTCACAGAGTCTAAAGATGAACCCTATAGTGCAAGGGTGAACTAAACCATTTTCTGCCTTTCCAGGATGAACTTTTTACATTAATATCAGTCTTCTATCCAATGTATTCAGCCAATTTTATTTTAATTTTTCAAATAATTATTTAGAAAAAAAAAGTGAAACAGAGCTTTTCACTTCAGGCTTTTTGAAGGCCCCTCTCCATTGAGGCCCTGGGTAATCAGTACCAGCAAAATATTGATTTGAATGAAAACTGATAAGTCCAATCAAATTACT
>NW_024665966.1:0-442 GCF_008729295.1 Plectropomus leopardus | reverse complement strand
AGGCCTGTCCGTACGTATGAACATCCCATTCCTGTAAACACGATATCGAATTAAAACCTTGAGGGGATTTCTTCATATTTGGCACGAATGTCCACTTGGACTTAATGATGAACTGATTGGATCTTGGTGGTCATAGGTCAAAAGTCAAGGTGACTGTGACCTTGTCTTTCTCATTCTTGTGAACATAATATCTCAAGAGCACTTTGAGGGATTTTTTTTTTTTTTTTCAAATTTGGCACAAACATCCACTTTGATTCAAAGATGAACCAATGAGATTTTGGTGGTCAAAGGTCAAGGTCAATATGACCTTACAAAACTATAAAACAAATATTTTACGATTCCTAGTCTAATTATGACAAATATTCCCACAAATATCTAATAGGATATAATGATGAAGTGATGACATTTTAGATCCAAAAGCTCAACTTCACTGTCACATCAT
>NW_024665965.1:0-2227 GCF_008729295.1 Plectropomus leopardus | reverse complement strand
CTTTTGACTCTGAATTTGTCATTAAATTAGTAAATTAATTAATTTAGTTATTAATTATTAAATTATTATTATTTTTTTTTTCATATTTCAACATTTAAATGAGTGTTTAGAAAAGTTTGATGCCATCGTTTTGTTTCTCGTTGATATTTTGGGCCACAGTAATTGCAGTGAAGTTAAAACGTCTTCTCACTTCCTGTTTGTGACACCGTGACCTCCTGACTGTCCCGGCTCACCTGGCTGCTCTCACCTGCAGCGGCTGATCCCGGTGGATGGGACCCATCTAATTCCTGGTTGTAAAGCGCCTGCGGGGGCGGTGTAATTCCTGGCTGTTGTGTGTTTTGTATGCGGCGGCGTGTATTTCAGGGATCAGCTCGTCTGCAGGCGTCAGACCGGATTCATCACTTATTAGGACGTCTGTGGCGCCGCAGACAGCGCGGGGATTAGACTAATACCTGGTTTTAGGGGGGAGATGGAAAACACCTGAGCCAGAACAGGCTGAGAGGACAGAGGGATGAGAGGACGGAGGGATGAGAGGACGGAGGGATGAGAGGACGGAGGGATGAGAGCAGAATACAGACGACAAACTTTCACTCCGGACCGAAACGTCACGTTTACTGTGACGTTGGGTTTTCTCTCTGCAGGTCGTCGTTTCCGTTCAGAACGAGTGAAATCATCTGAGCTCGGCTTCTTTCCAAAACAAAGTCAAGAGACGAAGGACAAAAACTTTATTAACCCTTCAAAAGCTGAGATATTTGCAGTGAGCAACCAAACAAGAAATGACCCAAAAATTAGTAAAAAAGTTATAAAAAATAATTTCCTAAAACATAGCATGAATTAAAGAAGGTGTACATGAAAATAAACAAAGGTCTGCTGCGGCGCCACATTTGGACAAATAAAGGCCTCACTCTATTAGAGGCTCGCTCTGGTTACCACGGTTACCATGCAGTTCATTTTAGAAGTTGTTTGGACGTGTAAATACGTGTTGTTGGCGACCTGCTGGAGGTAACGTCGCTCGGCTGCTTAGATCGTGCAGGAGAAGAGTCACGTGTCAGGTGCATCACCAGCTTTGTGCCTGCAGTCAAAGCTGAGGGAGAAATAACTGCACAGTTTAATCCAATCAGACGCTGCTTTAGCTGCTCTGCCGTCCGACCTCTGTGACCTCACGCTGTCACTGACCCCTGACCCCTTTGACCTCCTCAGCTTCACCTGCACACACATACACACACACACACACACAGCGCCGATCTGATCCCATGATGCACTGGGAGACGGTTAATCCTGAAACTCATCAGCATTTTATTGATCAGTCAGCTGTTAAAGGAGCAGTCCGACATTTTATTAATTAATGTGTGTGTGTGTGTGTGTGTGTGTGTCTGTGTCAGGGTAACTTGTTTGGGGGGCCTCATTTAAAAAATAACAGGAGGCCAGGGGCCAGTCACAGAGGTCCCATACATGTGTTTCAGATCTTAGGACATTTTAAGTATTTTTATGATTTTAGGACGTATTTAGGATTTGAGGACATTTTTAAGATTTTAGGACATTTTTAGGATTTAAGGACATTTTGGGGATTTTAGGACATTTTTTAGGATTTTGGTACATTTTTAAGATTTTAGTACATTTTTGCAGATTTTAGAACATTTATAGGATTTTAGGACATTTTTAAGATTTTAGGACATTTTTAGGACATTTTTAAGATTTTAGAACATTTATAGGATTTTAAATTTCAGCCTGCTTTGTTTTGGGGGCCACTTTTGCAAAATGACAAGAAGCCAGGGGCCAGTCGCAGCAGCCAATCGTTGGACAGGACAATTGTAGTATTTTAGGACGTTTTTTGGATTTTAAGACGTTTCTTGGATTTTAAGGACATTTCGCTGATTTTAGGACATTTCTCGGAATTTAGGACTTTTCTTGGATTTTGGGACGTTTCTCAGGTTTTAGGACATTAGTGTCTCAAGCTCTATGTTGATGCTGTTTTATGTCTCTGACACCTTATGGAGACTAAAAGGACAAAAACTATTCAGAGTCAACCACTTTTATTTTTACTGTCTATTAGAAAATGTTTGGGGGCCACCAGGGGCCCTGTCAGGGGCCAGGTTTGGCCCTCTGGCCGTAGGTTGAGCATCAGTGCAGTAGAGTAAACTCTGCTGTGGTTCTACTCGTTCTGCCTCTGTGATATAAACCTGTTCTGGTTAAACTGGTTCTATCTGGTTCTGTCGAGGTGTCGGTC
>NW_024665964.1:0-2445 GCF_008729295.1 Plectropomus leopardus | reverse complement strand
TGCGTGTTTGCTCTTGGGTCCTCCTCTCTTCTTCTTGTTGCGCGGAGCGTCACAGAATTCTTGAAAAACAACCAAAAAGCTCATAAAAATGCATGTTGAAAAAATGACAAAAAAGGCAAGGCTATACTATGGTATGGCAAAAATGTCAAAAAATGACATGTCCCAAAAACAGCCGAAAACACCTCAAAACAGCATGAAATAGCCTGCCAAGACACGCCATGGCATAGAATTTTGCAAAAACGGCCAAATACCTCATAAAAATGCATGTTGAAAAAATGACAAAAACAGCAAGGCTATACTATGGCAAAAATGTCAAAATATGACATATCCCAAAAACAGCTGAAAACAACTCAAAACAGGATAAAATAGCCTGCCAAGATATGCCATTGCATAGAATTTTGCAAAAACGGCCAAATACCTCATAAAAATGCATGTTGAAAAAATGACAACAAAGGCAAGGCTATACTATGGTATGGCAAAAATGTCAAAAAATGACATATCCCAAAAACAGCTGAAAACAACTCAAAACAGCATAAAATAGCCTGCCAAGATATGCCATTGCATAGAATTTTGCACAAACGGCCAAATACCTCATAAAAATGCATGTTGAAAAAATGACAAAAAAGGCAAGGCTATACTATGGCAAAAATGTCAAAATATGACATGTCCCAAAAACAGCCGAAAACAACTCAAAACAGCATAAAATAGCCCGCAAAGACATGCCATGGCATAGACTTTTGCAAAAACGGCCAAATACCTCATAAAAATGCATGTTGAAAAATGACAAAAAAAGGCAAGGCTATACTATGGCAAAAATGTCAAAATATGACATGTCCCAAAAACAGCCGAAAACAACTCAAAACAGCATAAAATAGCCTGCAAAGACATGCCATGGCATAGACTTCTGCAAAAACGGCCAAATACCTCATAAAAATGCATGTTGAAAAAATGACAAAAAAAGGCAAGGCTATACTATGGCAAAAATGTCAAATATGACATATCCCAAAAACAGCCAAAAACAACTCAAAACAGCATAAAATAGCATGCAAAGACATGCCATGGCATAGACTTTTGCAAAAACGGCCAAATACCTCATAAAAATGCATGTTGAAAAAATGACAAAAAAGGCAAGGCTATACTATGGTATGGCAAAAATGTCAAAAAATGACATATCCCAAAAACAGCTGAAAACAACTCAAAACAGCATAAAATAGCCTGCCAAGATATGCCATTGCATAGAATTTTGCAAAAACGGCCAAATACCTCATAAAAATGCATGTTGAAAAAATGACAAAAAAGGCAAGGCTATACTATGGTATGGCAAAAATGTCAAAAAATGACATATCCCAAAAACAGCTGAAAACAACTCAAAACAGCATAAAATAGCCTGCCAAGATATGCCATTGCATAGAATTTTGCACAAACGGCCAAATACCTCATAAAAATGCATGTTGAAAAAATGACAAAAAAGGCAAGGCTATACTATGGTATGGCAAAAATGTCCAAAAATGACATATCCCAAAAACAGCTGAAAACAACTCAAAACAGCATAAAATAGCCTGCCAAGATATGCCATTGCATAGAATTTTGCACAAACGGCCAAATACCTCATAAAAATGCATGTTGAAAAAATGACAAAAAAGGCAAGGCTATACTATGGCAAAAATGTCAAAATATGACATGTCCCAAAAACAGCCGAAAACAACTCAAAACAGCATAAAATAGTGTGCCAAGACACACAATAGCATCGAATTCTTTGGTGCCTGTCACTTTTTTGGGCTGGTGTGCTTGAGTTTTTGTGTGCTGGGTGCTTTTGTCTGTGTCTCTTCCTGTGTTGCAGTCACTGGGAGTGGCTTCCGGGTCCTGGAGCCCTCGGCACACATAGTCACTGTCGCCTCATCACCAGTCATCTCTAACTGCAGTATAAAGACGACTGCCTCACTCTTCTCTGGCACAAGTTTGTTTTCCACCTTCCATGTGGTAGATCGGCAGTCTTTTTGAGTACTCTATGCTCGCGTCTCATGTCTCTTGTGTTTTTGGATTATTTGCTCACTCGTGTTGTCTTTGTGCTTCCTCCAGTGCATCTCCTGTCCGAGCTGCAGTGCCTCGCCGGCCAGCACCTCGTCTTCGGACTCAACCACCTTAAGCTCTGTTCCCCTCGGACACCTCTCGCTGCCTTGCAACCACCAGCCTCACGTTCCCTCTCACCACGGACTATCCTCGCTCTCTGCTATCCTCGGCCATACGTTCGTCCCCACCACCCAACAGCCACTATTCCCTCCCGACTCACCTGCTTCTCCCCAACTTCACGCTCCCCAACATCCCATTTCCCCTTACCCCTTACCCCCATCATTGTTATTATAATTAAAAGATCTTTGTTACTTGTTTACTCTACGTCTGCGTGTTTGCTCTTGGGTCCTCCTCTCTTCTTCTTGTTGCGCGGAG
>NW_024665963.1:0-5543 GCF_008729295.1 Plectropomus leopardus | reverse complement strand
GTCATCTCCCGGTTGACATGAGAAACATTTTAAATGCCGGGGCCGTGAGGAGCACCTGAAAGGCTCCGCTGGCTGAAATAAAGTCAGGTGATAAATTAGAGGCGGCCTTCGGCGGCTGTGAATGGGCAGCCTCTGCTTTTCTCTGTCTGTTACTGGGAAACTCTCCCGCGGGGTTTATTTCCCAGTGCAGCAGAAACTGAGCGTCTGAAGGAGGAAATAAAAATTCAGCTGTGATGGTTGTTTGTTTGGCAGAGCTTTTTTCTCTTCACCTGCACTGTGCTCTTCTTTATTTATTGATTTTTTTTGTTTACCAGAAGGCTTCTGATCCTCAGTCGGTGTTTCCAAAAATGTTTTAAGCTCTGCAACCCTCATATTGATTTATTTAGCCATGACCCCTCCGAATGTGCACTCTGCTTGGTTTGTTGGGTTAATATTGTTTTTTTTTTAGCTCTTTGAAGTCCTCACCAAGTAAAAAGCGGTATAATTTTATTATTTACTTTTTTTTTTTGCATATTTTTATTTCCTCTGGACTTTAATAAAGAAAGGACAGGCGGCTTTATTTGTAGAGCACATTTGGTAAAACGGGGAAATTCAAAGTGCTTCAGAGCAAAAAAATATAAAAACATAATAAAGGATACAGTAACAGATATATAACATATAAAATAACAGTAAACAGATAAGATATAAAAGGTAACATTAATTACCAAACCATTTAAAAAAAAAATTAAAATCATGAAATAGCAAAAAAAAAGTGCAGACAAGACCTGCAAAGATAAAAAAAGACATCTTAAAATGATTTTAAATCAAGTTTAAAATAAGTTTGTTTTTTTTTTTTTTTTAAAAAAAAAAGACCTCTACCAAACACTTGAGATGGTCGTTCATAGTAATGGTAAAACAGAAATAAATAAATTAAATAAAATAAAATTTGTAAATAAAAATTACGAATCATTTACAATTAAATCGCTTGTAATATTATTTTATCGGCACATCAGCGATATCAGCCAGTATTGGCTTTAATTCGAAATATTGGTGTCAGCTAACCAGCTGATTTCTGGAGATAGTATCATGTGGAATATGAACGAATTATTAAAAGTTTAACAGTTTATGAGAGCAGCCTTATTTTTTGTTTTCTTCCACAAACATTTAAACCTCTGCTCAGCAGGAAATGTCCCGTAAACTGAAAAATTATTTTATATTATACTTCGTCAAAAATGAAGGTAAAATGTCCAGAAAGTTATATTTCTAATTCTCTTTAAATATTTAAAATTCTGAAAAAAAGAAGTCAAATTTTCTTGGCGCTTCCTTGGAGTCATTTAAAGAGTTTTCTTTTTTGGCTTATTTTCAAGTAATTTTATTTATTTATTTTTTGTTTGATCACATTTTTATTTAGTTTAATAGTATAATAATAAATCAGAATTGTATAGCAACATCTCATCCATATGTGCCCATATGTTTTTCAAATTTTATTTAAAATTTTTTAGAGTATTGATGTTTCAGAAGGGAAGTTTTAGAAGTTTAAATAAGTTTTATAATTTTAAATAAATAAATAAATACAAAAGTATGAGGAAAAGATGAATGATTACAAAAAGAAAAGTAATTTTCTTATATGATTTTACAAATTTCTCACTAATTTCTTGACCATTTCTTGTCAAGTTGCTTGTCGCCCTCCTCATTTACTCAGGTTTTAAAGGGTTAACGCTGTTGAGTTGGGGGTTTTTTGTTTGTTTTAAGGTTTCTTTGTTTCTCTGTCACAAAATTTGGGAAAAATAAACACAATAACAAAATGAATAACAATATGAACACATTGATGTTGACTGTTGGTCAGACTTTTATTTTAAACATATAGTTTCAGTCAAGAGTTTCACAATAAAAGCATGAATTGCGTAACTGGCGTGTCGTCACGTTTCAGAAAACGTCTCCTGGCGAAGTTGCAGAGCAGGTAAACGGTGATCATGCCTGTGAGCTCTGGCCTGTGCGTGCATGTCGTTCCCGCCTTCAGATCATCAGGGAAGTCCCTTTGAACTTCGTGGCCTCACCTTTCATTTTCTGTTTGTCGGTTTAAAGTGTGAACGCGTCTCTTCCTCTTGTTGGTGTTGTGGCCATTTTTTCTGTCTTTCTTTGACAGACGGGCCAACGTGAGTTTCTGGAAACCCGTTTTCTTTTTTCCCAGCATAAGTTAATTTTTTCTAGTGTTCCTGGCGTTGTTGACACAGCTGGTAAAGTCAATATGACCCAGCAGAGCGGCGGCGGGGGGTTCGGCCAATCTGGGACGAGGGGAGGGGGAGCCCTCGAGGCCCGTTGATGTTTTTTTTGGTTTTTTGCTCTGGGATTTTTTGGATCCTGATTTGTGGTTTGAAGGAAGTCGTGATGTTGTGCTGGAGCCGGTGGACCTGTGGCGTGCTGGTCAGGACCGGGGTCTGCTGGGACGGCGAGGATTATTATGGGACAGTCAGGAGAGCAGGAAGACAGGTTGGACTCATGTTTTCTTTTTTATTTGAGTGAATGTAAAGATGTTTGGTGTCTCTGTGAGGACACGCTGATGAGGACTGAACTTCAGCTCTTACTCTGATTGATAAATCAGGTTTTCATAAATCTGCAATCCTCACTTTTTTAAAACATCTATTTATTGATTTTATAAAGCAGAATAAGAAAAAAGTAAAACAACGACAAAAAACAAGAACTTTTTGAGCAAAAAAAGACAAATCAAATGAAAAAGAAAAAAGGAAAAAACCAGGACACATAATAAAACACATCATCACGAGTTACAGGTTATTGACACATAAAATATGTCAGTAACCTGTGACCCGTAACTCCACTTTTAATTCTTTTAGTTGATGCGATGACTGAGATTATTATCATGTCAAAAATATCAAGTTGGTGATTAAATCTGGATCAGCTGCTTTTCTCTGTTAAATTACAATTTAGCTTTTTATTTCAGGATTAGTGCTGCAGCGTCACATTTTGGGTGTAAATGCTGCAGAGTTTTATTTAATTATTTAATTTAAAGTTTAATTTTATTCTTTTCATTATTTTTTAGTTGTTTTTTTTAAATTAATTTATTAATTTTACATTTCTGTGATATAAATATTAAAAAAAAGGGAACAAACACTACATCTGCCAAAACAACATCAACAAAATGTTGCGCACTGTACAGTGACACACACACACAACAAAACACTGGCTGCAGTACAGCATCACCTCACAAACCGGTTATTCATCTCATTATCATAACGACCTTTAAAAACGAGGAGTCGAGGTCTGGAGACGGACCCACACACGCTGCTCACTGACGGTCACCTGCAGGTGTGTCAGAGGTGCATCAAATGGAAACATTTCTGTTTTAAACCGTACATGGTCCCTTTTAAAAGAGATCATTTGTAAATATGTTGCACTGAAATATATTCCCAAACTTAATCCCAATTTCTTCCAGAATTGTCTGCAGTTTTGCTGAAATGATCAATAGTTCGTTCCACACCGTAAAATGTAAAAAAAAAAAAAAAAAAAGCATGTCACCATGTTTCTGTTGAAAAACATTTTAATTTATGAATCTTGTCTTTCTCACCTCTTCACCTTTCAATCAAATCAATTAAAAAAAATTATGGATGCACAATAATTATCGGCCTGATAATGGGACTTATGACGCCATACCGATATTTCCGATAATACATTTTTTTGGCCGATAAATAGAACCAATAATAAGCATAAATTGCTTTGCTTTCGCCTGTGTTGCCATGGTTTCCTCTGCTGCTGTCAGATCAGTCCACACGTCATCAGTCAGCAGCAGGCTTTAACCCACTGTTCCTTTGTCTTTTTTTAACTCTTTCCCCGCCATTGACGAGATTTTCCATCAGTCGGTGTTTTCACTGTAGTGTAGGGGACACTGTTACGCGATAAAACAACATTTCACGTCCAAATCAAACCAACAAGACGATCGAAGGTCCCAGGGTGACGGGAGGAGAGGACCACTAACGTGCCGACTTTATCGCTATTTAGCGGCTTTTCGGAGCCTCTCAGCGGCGTTGTTTTAAAAAAACACAACAGGAGAAACATTTCTCTGCCAGTGTCTCCACCAGTGTCTCTGCCAATGTCTCCGAATGTCCGCTCTGCTCTCATTGTCTGCCGGTGTCTCCGCCGGTGTCTCCAAATGTCCGCTCTGCTCTCATTCTACATCAGTGTCTCTGAATGTCCACTTTGCTCCGCCGGTGTCCGCTCCGCTCTAATTGTCTGCCAGTGTCTCTGCTGGTCTCTCCAAATGTCTGCTCCGCTCTGATTGTCTGCCGGTGTCTCCACCGGTGTCTCCACCGGTGTCTCCGCCGGTCTCTCTGCTGGTGTCTCCACCAGTGTTTCCGAATGTCCGCTCCGCTCTCATTCTCCGCGTATAATTCTCTCCGTGTAAGTGGCCGCCGTCTCCCCTCTCCCTCCTCTGCTCTGTTTGTATTTGACGGGGACATGATGAGAGGACATGATGGGAGGACACGCTGGACGCGGTTTGAGTTCAGGTGTTGTGAGTCTCGGTTCTGCTGAGAGAATAAACTGATGTGTGATGTTTGATGTAAATGTGCAGAGATCACAGCAGAGCCGTGACTTAGGGACGGTTCTGTAGCTGCTTCCTGACAGTTTGGGAACGTTCCTCTGTAGTTCCACTAGAACTCAAACACAATATTATTTTCTGCATTATTATAATTTTAGCTCTTTATTAGGGTCATTTTCCTGTTTGTTTGTTTTTTTCCTTTTTTGGCTTATTTTTAGGTAATTTTCTTATAGCTTTTTTAATTATTTTTTCGCTGATTTCCCTCAAATTTTTGGGCAGTGTTTTGGTGAGTTGCTCATTACCTTCTCTCCATGTCTTTTGAAAGAAATCAAGACAAATTTCGTGAGGTTTCAAAAAGCTAAAGGCCTCTGAGGTATAAATTCTGGGTTTATAAAGCGACCGATTGCCAAATTTCCTTTCGAGGACTCGAAACGTGTTGTTTGTACTTTCGTCCTCCCACTCAGTCGGTCACCTGTCAATCATCTCCAGGTGCTGTTTTTTTGGCTTTCACAGGTGAGCGAAGAGCAGACAGAAAGTGCAGGACGTCGTCTGAACATTCAGTATCGCTGCTTCTGTTAGTTTGTTTCCTCTCGCTGTGCTGACGTAACTAACAGCTTTTTTATTTAGGCCGCAGCATTTTTTTCAGAAAAAACAATATTTCTCACCCTTTAAGTTCTCATTTCTAACCTGAATAGAAACACATTGTAATGTAGTCAGATCTAAGGATATTTTAAAATTGTTTACAATATTTCCAACTAGTATTTCTTCTCTTATGACGACATATTTTATGTTATTACAATTTACAATTTTTGTTTTATCAAATCTAATTTGTTATCCGTTTATATAACCTTTAAATGACTTCTTGCTGGTTGCTCTATTTCCTTTCTGCTCTCATCTATGACTTTTAAATATGCTTTTATTTTGGTTGTTTTTATCTGTTTTTTTATGCGTATCCTTTTATCTCTTAGCACTTTGAGATTTGTTTCAAATTTAAAGTGCATTAAAAATAAAA
>NW_024665962.1:0-363 GCF_008729295.1 Plectropomus leopardus | reverse complement strand
GAGAGGAGGAGGAGGCGGTGAGTAAAGGCATTCAACATACCACCGCCGGAGACAGAGTGTAGTCAATTCGTCCGTCTGTCCATTCATCCCATTCTCATGAGCGCTATTAGAAAAATACCTTGTTGGAATTTTTTCAAATTTGCCACAAAGATCCATTTGGATCAGTGATGAACTGGTAAAATTTTGCTGGTCATAGGTCAAAGGTCAAGGTCACTGTGACCTTGTCTGTGTCATTCTTGTGCATGCAGTATCTCAAGAACTCCTCAAGGGACTTTTTGTGTTCAGATTTGGCACAAACTAGTTACTAGTTAGATCTTTATTTCAAACATGGCAAAAAAAGTAGAAAAAACACTAAACAAACAA
>NW_024665961.1:0-571 GCF_008729295.1 Plectropomus leopardus | reverse complement strand
TGACTTTATTTGGATAGGATTGTTTAACACTTTCAAACCTATAGCGACATTATTTTTTTTGTGCTTGCAGACATTTGCAAGTATTTTATTCTTTGAACCCTGAGCAGACTGATGTGACTTTATTTTTTTTTAGGAGACACAGGAAAAAAAGCAATGAACAACATGGTAAGAAGTGTTTTACATATTGCCAGGAATTTGTAGATTTAGAAAATTATTTTAAAGAAGCAAGGGAAAAATGTCTGTGAAAAAAAAAGCTAGGGAAAAACTATAGTTATACTATAATAATGACATATTTAAAATTACCTCACCAAATGGTCAAATTTTTTCAATCATTTTTTCCAGATCATTTCCTTTTTTTAGTGATTATTTTATTGTATGTATTTTTACAAATGTTCTTGTACTGTTTACCAATTTCTTGCTATTTGTTTATTCTTCCTTCTTTCATTGCTCATTTCCTTTTTCGCAGGTTATAGTCAAACCTGCGGCTGCTGCAGTGAGGACACTGCCTCAGTACATGGGTAGTACACCTGCTCTACCAGGTGAGCTACTGGGCACCCCAATTTATTTTATT
>NW_024665960.1:0-419 GCF_008729295.1 Plectropomus leopardus | reverse complement strand
CCCTCTCTCCATCATGTAACCCGATGGCAATTTTTATTGACCAGTAATAATACTGGAGGAAACTAGTAAGGAAATTAGCCAAATTAAACAGAAAAAAAATAAGTATTGCTTTCTGAATAGAACTTGATAAAGCTGACACTGGATGAACTTGATACATGTAAACCATAATTGCTTAGTCTCCTGGTTAATTCAGAAACTGCTGGACTATTGTAGCTTCTTATTTCTGTTCGAAAAAAAAAACCCTTTCTGTACTGATGTGAAGGTCCTTTTTTTTCTGCACATTGCTATTGACACATTAAATAATGGCCAAATGGTGGAAAACATTTGTAAAGTCTGCTTGAATGGTTGAAGTGTACAGGTGTTAGAATTTGAAGTGAATTAAAGCGTATTTGTCAATACATTTTTTTTATTTTATTTTT
>NW_024665959.1:0-398 GCF_008729295.1 Plectropomus leopardus | reverse complement strand
AAAATAGCCCGACATGATCATAATGCAGAAACACTTTAATCAGTCACACTGTGATAAGGCGGTGCAGCACTCTTTTGTTGACAGCTGTGTGTTAACAGGATGTGTGTTAAGGATACTGAACTGGGACACTTCACACTGCCGAAACGAAATGTTTGCACCTAGAAACCTGTTGTATTAACCCTTTAACAACTGGCGCGACATCATTTTTCTTTTGCTAATTTCAGATGCCTTTGAATCCACTGCAAATTTCTCTAAAAAACATGGAGAAAGAAGCAATAAGCAACTTGGTAAGAAATTGCAGAAAATTAGTATGTTTAGAACATTATTTAAAAAAAAAAACATGGGGAGAAAGTGTAGGCAAAAAAAATCCAGGGAAAAACTGTATTTATGGCTAATTA
>NW_024665958.1:0-340 GCF_008729295.1 Plectropomus leopardus | reverse complement strand
GTGTAGCCATAGAAACTGTGGGAACATTTTTTTTTTTTACCCTTACTGTTATGGGTCCAACACGAAAGCGTTGTACTGTTGTACTTATATCAGAATGATATGGAAGCTTGGGTTAAAATGTGTATGAGAAGTTCATAAAAATCTCTCGAAAAAAGATGTGCATTTGCCATGCACATGACCAATGTTAGTGAAATTCACAATTAACAATTATTTGAAGCACTTTTAGAGAATTAATTGTAACACTAGTTTGTCATTTTTATTTAATTTACCTTATTTTTCTCCCAGAAAAACACAACTTTATTTACTTACAGCCATTCTTCCATGAGATTTTTGGGACGTT
>NW_024665957.1:0-274 GCF_008729295.1 Plectropomus leopardus | reverse complement strand
CTGCACAAATTTTCCTTTTACCTGTACTGCTGTTTATCGATCTAAGACGGAAGTGTGCATCTGCTGCCTCTAGCTCACCTAGCACAGCTCAGCTGACGAGGATGCCATTAAAGTTTACGTCTCACACTGTCACAAGCACATGCATCTCGTCCACGAGTACATGCACGCTTCCTTCTGCAAGGTGATTTGGTTGGCAGGTGTAATTTGGTAGAGAGAAAATAGTTCCTCCATGAAACTGCTCGCAATAAGGTCTGTGGATTATTGCAAGTAACAG
>NW_024665956.1:0-801 GCF_008729295.1 Plectropomus leopardus | reverse complement strand
CTGCACCATGCTTTACAGTTATTAAAGTTGAATCAACTGAAACGTGAGACAATGAAAAATAAACTTTAGTATACCAACTATTATAATGGGAAAGTTCACAGGTTGTTTTAATTACACACAGTTTGTTGTTTAACATTAATGTGTCATGCAGATAATAAACACATTTATGTGACTCTGTTGGCTCTTTAAGCCAGTCTGCACACACCACCTGTTACCTCATTTTCTGACAACAAATTAAAAAAAAAAAAAAAAAACATTTTCTAGTTTCCTTAAAACTTTACCAGCCAGTTGGTTACATTCTGAGTCGGTTGGGTTTTTTTGTAATATAATGTACAGTGAAAATAAATTCTTAAATCAAAACTTCTTTCATGTGCTTCATTGAAATGAGTATTACAAGTTCACAGCTTCTCTGTATCAGTGGTTCCCAACTGGTAGGTGGCAGGTCCATTGTGAATGGGCTGCAAGTGATGTGTGAATGAGTCAGGTTTGGAAAAACCCCATTCATTTTAAGTATATACTGAATTTCAGCCACAGAGCTTTCCTTTTGAAGCACTGTTTCCTGCTGTCAGCAACTTAGTTATTGCCCTTTTCTCTATATTATGTGGTCTATCCACACGCTGCACCTTTGAAGTGTTTTTATGCTACTAATCTTATATAATAATATGCTTTTTTAAAGTAATTGCACATAAATCTTGAAATATGTTTTATTTTATTGTGCCCACATGTATACATTTTCTTAAACAGATTGAATATATGTGTCTCAGGTATGGACCTTTAACTAATGATTAAGGACACAAACTG
>NW_024665955.1:0-304 GCF_008729295.1 Plectropomus leopardus | reverse complement strand
AAGGAGCAGTATGCAAAGTTTAGGGAAATTTAGTGGCATCCAGCAGTGAGAATTGTGGATTTCAGCCAGATGAAAAGTCTCCCGATTATAAATCCCCCAGTGTTAATTGTTTAGGAGTTGTTGTTTTTTTAACAAGAGTTAAATATGTGCAGTGGTCTCTTCCTCTCAAAACCAAAAAGAATGGTAAAAGTATGTGTCAAATCAGTATTTTTTCAACATTGTGTGGTTAAGTGAAGACAGACAGTCAGATCGGATGGTACTCATTGTGGAGGAGCGTCTTAACTACAGCAGCTGACGCAAAAAC
>NW_024665954.1:0-644 GCF_008729295.1 Plectropomus leopardus | reverse complement strand
CACAACATTTTTCATGCCTAAAATGGTATACAACTAATCCAACCCATAGGACCACATAGATTGTATGTTCCTACCCTTCCTACAACCCACAGAAGTACTGCCCAAATTAGCGTCCCTAGAGTTGGACTAGATAATAACTCAGATATGATGGTTAATGTTTGCAGTTTTAAACATTGATAATGTAAAATGGTTGCAATTGCACAAAAGCTATCAGCAAGGTGTAGGCAGCTAGTTTTTTTTAAAAAAGATCATAGTTTGGCTTTAACCAAGTACTTTTATTGCTAACGTAATGTAACATGACCTACTCCATGTCAAATTAGCCATACTTTGACATAGTACGCTATGATGTTAAAATAACTCAGTGTTGTGTTCACACGGGCCACAAACTCTGGTTTCCTGGATGAAAGTCCTGTTTGTGTATGACCAATCCACCTTCCCTTTGTCTGACCTTATGTGGACTTTGGCACTCTTTATGCTATGGGGCCTGACTTCCTAATTTGTTCCCACAATAATTACTACAGCCACCAGAGGTCACTGCCTTACAGTAAGTGTAAATTTAGGTTGTGATTTCTGTTGGTAAAAATGACCTGTGTGGGTGCATTTTGGAAAAGGACAGTCTCATTTAGGCCTACTTGACAAGTGTT
>NW_024665953.1:0-317 GCF_008729295.1 Plectropomus leopardus | reverse complement strand
ACATGCCATTACCTGTAGCGGTCTGGAAGCTTTTCTTTGAAAAAGCCTCCGCTGCACTAGATGAGGCTCTTATGACATTTGCCACCATGGTAAATCCAATCCCAGTATTTCACAAAACTGTTGTGTGCCCGTGGCAATTCTGTGTCAAACCAAAATGATGTTTCCAATTCCAGGCTCCCACCAACACCAACCCATCCTTTTCACACGCCCTTGAGGCTCTCGGAGAAGTGAGAATTGCCAAGTTGAGCCACTCCCAACTGCAGAACGCATCCTTTGTCAGAAGCTTGTTCCAGACAAATCTTCGTCCATTTTTGGCC
>NW_024665952.1:0-2263 GCF_008729295.1 Plectropomus leopardus | reverse complement strand
TCTCATTCTTCTGCTCTCTCCTTTTTTTCAGCCATTCACTGGCTCACCTCCAATCACTCTCAGCTCATCTGACAGCCAGACCCAAGGCAGTAAAAGAGAGAGTGAGAAAGACACAGAGTGAGGAGCAAAGAGTACAGGGGGTTGTCAGATGGCTGTAAAGGGCCTGAGTGTTGACAGCTATAGGAAAGGACAGCTGACCCCTCTTATAGTGAGAAAGAGAGCAGTGATGGTGGTGGAATGGGGGAGGAGAGAGTAATGCATGAGATGGAATGGAGTAATATCAGTGCTATAAAAAAATCCATTCAATTTAACCATTTCAAGCTCAGTCTGCAGTTCAATCTTCTCTTTGTGTGGCTGTGTGTTTGTGAGTGTGTAGCTGTGGCACCAGGCTGGAGGCTCACAGCTGCTCAGAGGTGACATTTTATTGTTCAGCTTAGTTTTGTGTTACCACTGTAATAACATACGTCCTTGCTTTGTATTTCATTCAGTTTAACATGTGTATGTTTTACTTTTCTTGTTACATGTTTAAATGTGAGCACTGACAGGCATAGAGTGATGACACCTGAGCATGAGAACTAGAAGCAGATTTATTGCCAAGCAGGTGCATGTAAGTCAGAGGTGCAAATGTAACAAGGGAACAAGATATGGAAAATGATATTGACCACACATTTTATGATCAATGTTTAAACCATAACCCCCAATTAATTTTTTGGCTTGAACCAGGAATCTTGGATTGGGTGTACACTTCAGGTAAATCAATGAATTTAGTCCCATCTAGATTGCTTACCTCAAGTCCAGCAAGCTCGTAGCCTTTTGCAGATCTTTCCTGTCCCATAGTCTTTGAAAGAATTTCAGTTCTGCGTCCTTTGGCCTTCAGCTGGTTCATAAGATTCTCGGTGCAGAATGTGGCTGAACTGCCCGGATCATGACAGGGGTAGATTAGAACTGATTTGCTGCCTTTGGCCACTTTAACTTGAACCGGAACAATTGCAAGTGAGCAATCCTTACTGGCCCCTGTCATTTGATCTGCCAATATCAGTGCACCATTTATTGATGTGTCTTTTGGCTCCACAGGATTTAAAGATTGCTGAGACTCCTGCCTTGTGTTCCTCCCTTCAATATGTAATAGCGTTGGATGTTTCCATTGACAAATTTGACAGACAAATTTTGCAACCTTTACTCATGTGACCCATTTTTAAGCATCCAAAGCAGAAGCCATTTCTTTTGAGATGTTTGACTTTACTATCATGTGGCTCAGATTTGAATTTCAGGCAGTCTGCTGTGGCATGTTCACCTTGACAAAAACTACAAGATGCAGACATAGCAGCATTTGTGCTTGTGTGTTGCTGTGCTTTAAATGCATGATTGATACAGTTCAGCTGTTGCCACAGCTGTAACAAAACTACTTCCTCTTTTTTGTGTCGTCATGTCAGTAGTTTTGTTCTTTGGGATTAGCCTTTTAGTGCGTCTTTGCGTCTTTAATGTCTCCAAACACTGGGTGTTGTAAAATGTTAGACTGAATCTCCATAAACTCCACCAGATGTCTGAATCTTGCTTGTGTATTTGTTCTTTGAAATACCTCATTGGCTGTAGCCAACCATCTTTCTCTGAGCCTGTAGGGAAGCTTGGATACGATCAGTTTTAATGTTCCTTTGATATTCCTAACTGCTCTCTGAAGAGGTGTTTTTGGGACTGCAGCCACTTGAATAAACTCCAGAGATGTGGTGTCAATGAGTGTGTTTTGTACATTTTGATGCTTGCCTGCTTCCTTATGATAGGCATTCATAGCGTCCGACTGAGGTCCAGTTTCATCATGGCTTAGAAGTACTTTAATTTTTGCATCTGCCGCAGCTATTTGTGCTTCCAGTTCCACCTTTTCCATCCTTGATTTCAGAATTGTTTCCTCCAGTTGTAGAGCGTGTTTTTCCTTTAAAGTAGCTGCTCTTGCTTCCAGAGCTGCCTTTTCAGCAGATGCTTTCTTAGTAGCCGATGAAACCTTTGACGTTATGGATGACATAGATGACCCTTTTGACACATTATGATTTATACATATCTTCTGCCTCAGCTGCAGTCTGAGGTTGCTGCATCATTTTGATCCGCTTATTTATTGAGTTCCTTTTAATTTGTTGAATCCTTTTTTTGTTCCTTAGTCAAAGTCAAAGTCAAAGTCAGCTTTATTGTCAATTCTGCAGTATGTACAAGACAAACAGAGGATTGAAATTGCGTTACTCTCAACTCTCTGTGACAGAGAGTAGACATAAAT
>NW_024665951.1:0-569 GCF_008729295.1 Plectropomus leopardus | reverse complement strand
AAAGTTTGATGTAGTAAATTGCTGAATGGTATATGTATTCCAATAGCACCTCTATTGGATAAGACAGAGTCAGTGTGAAAGGGGGAGAGAGAGGGGGCAACATGCAGCAAAAGGGCCGAGGATGGAATCGAACTCGCGGCTGCTGCAGCAAGGACATAGCCTCTGTGTCTATTTATATCTATATATCTATGTATTATTCCAGTGAAATAAATACGTGGCGTCAGGTGTTTTAAATGTGGTTGGTCACCTGAAATAAATGAACGTTGGAAACCCTGCATTAAGCTTTTCCACCATGTTTTGACACCAAAAAAGCAAACGTTTAACTGGCTTCTTTACTAAATCATTTGATAACATTAAGTCTTTGGAAAGAGGGGATAATCATCAAACAAACTCCATGACATTACCATTAAGTCTATTTTTTTACAGTAAATGGCTGGGTATATGCATCAGGCTTAGTGAAATGAAACAGAGGATGAATGACCTTGATGTTCCCATGACAAAAATGAAGGTCATACGAAGCCCTTTATGAGTAATTGCATAATTTTTGTGAATACTCACCATTGCAAGTA
>NW_024665950.1:0-526 GCF_008729295.1 Plectropomus leopardus | reverse complement strand
AGAGAGTCAATTATTTTTCAATATCTGATGAAGGGGCGGGATTTCATAAGTTTGCACCTGGTGCCACTCCTTTTTAGACTTATCTGTATGTTTGTAGATGATAACATGTTCATTCTTTCCTTTTTTTTTACATGTTCAAAATAAATTTCAAATCAAATTCCTTGTAAACATGCAATTTGACATGCAGTACAGAACTGTGCAAAAGTCATAGGCCGCCATATAAGTTGTTTTGTTTCAGTCCCACAAAAAAAGAATACAGATGTTGGAAGTATTCAGCTTCTTTACTTCACAAAAAGTACTAATACCACCCTGTGAAAATACTCTGTTACAATGTCCTGCACCAAAAATGGTCCTTAAGTATAAGTAAGAAAGTATAATTAAGAAAATGTACTCAAAGTATGAAAAGTAAAAGTACCAAATGCAAAAAAAAATTTGAAAAACAAAACAAAAAAGAACACAACCAAAACACTTAAAATTATTTAGAAAAATAGACAAAAACACCCCAAAACCCCACAATTAAAAAATA
>NW_024665949.1:0-294 GCF_008729295.1 Plectropomus leopardus | reverse complement strand
GCAAAGAAGCCACAAACAGAGACATTGGCAGGGCAAAACCACAGCTTGCTATCAAGACTTTACGGAATTGAGCCTGATTGGCCTGCTTTACCTGAGGAGTCATTTCTTGAAAGGAATGGCTTGATGAAATGAGTGTAGACTGCGCGCTGACTCCCTCTGTCCATGTATGCCATTTGGCTGCTGAATGTCTGGGTGCTAAAAAGTGAGAGAGGGCTTTTAAATCTAAAGAGACAGAAAACTGCAGGTTCCTCTGCAATCTCATTCAAAGTGGAGCAATATGTCACATATTTGCTT
>NW_024665948.1:0-257 GCF_008729295.1 Plectropomus leopardus | reverse complement strand
CGGTTTGAAGAAAGATGAGTTTCTGACACCTTTATTTTCCTCTGGTTATTAACCCTTGGAAACCTTGGAAAGCAAACTGGTTTGGTTTCTTTCAAAACCATGGGCAGAATGCAGTGAGAAACTTAACAAGACATGATAAAGAAATTAGCAAAAAAAAAAGTGAAAAAGTTACAAGAAAATTTCCTGAAAATAAGCCAAAAATGAGAAATAAAAAATGTCAAAAACAAACAAGAAAATAACCTAAAAAGTATTCATTT
>NW_024665947.1:0-241 GCF_008729295.1 Plectropomus leopardus | reverse complement strand
TATTTCATACACGATGTTATTTGTCTGTGACATCAAAACATTTTTTTTACAGCCCTAAACCAGTCAAATGCTATATAAAGGCTATATGATTAATAATTTATTGTTGTAAGGGTCATTATTATCATTATGTTGTTAATTTTCTCAAACATCGGCAACATTATAGCACAAAACAAACTTTTATGTGGGAGTCTGCGGGTAAAACAGAAAACACAAAAGAAAAATCAAAAGTGAACGCAAACAC
>NW_024665946.1:0-314 GCF_008729295.1 Plectropomus leopardus | reverse complement strand
ATTGCTCGGCTATTAATGAATATAAACCACACAGATAGGGCTACATACAGTGATTTAATTCAAAAAACTGGCAAACCTTGCCCTAAGGAAAACTTCAACTTGCCCAATTAATGCTAGAAAAGTCTGTATGTTTTGTAATTTACATGTAGCATATATTCATGAATTTTACTACATGATACATGTACATGTGATGGTTTAACCTTTAGAAATGCGGATCAACATCAGTTTTCTTTTGATGTTTTCAGACACATTTCACAAGCTATTTAACCCTTGACTTCTTTTGAAAACATGGGGAAAAAAATCTAAATTTCGAA
>NW_024665945.1:0-453 GCF_008729295.1 Plectropomus leopardus | reverse complement strand
ATTACCAAAAACGTCCATGAGTAATTCTGTCTGTTCCGCATGGACTGAGTCTCAAATTCCTTATTTGCGTGATATTTAGTAGGCTAAAACAGTGTGTGATTTTTTTTAGAGTGTCCAAAATCTTAGTATGAAACCAAAAGTATGAATTATTACAGTATGCAAACAGTGGACATTGTGCTGTCTTAACTATACCACAATGCAATGTGGTAGAAAATGACATTCATAACAAACATTTACAGCTCTGAAACGTCAGTCACACTTTCATTTAAGTGTAAATGCATACAAAGTGTTAGATAACACTTTACTTGGCATAACATAGTTTTTAAAGTATTTTTAAATTGCCACTAGAGCTGAGGTTGCCACTGGTTACCATAGGTACCAACCCACAAGTTGGCTTTAAGGAAGTTACTGCTGATTAAAGCTCAGTGTGTCCAAAACCATACACTACTGTTT
>NW_024665944.1:0-455 GCF_008729295.1 Plectropomus leopardus | reverse complement strand
AGCAAAAACAAATAAATGAATAAATAAATATTTATTGGATATTTAAAGCAGAGCAGTGTGCACGATTTAGGAGGATTTAGTGGCATCTAGAAGTGAAGACTGCAGGTTACAACAAGCTGATACTTTTCCCAGTTAGAATTTCTTTAGTGTATATAATATATTTATTTATTTATTTTTTTACTGGAAGCCAAATTGTCCACTAAGGTCTCTTCCTCTCCAAAAACAAATGTACCAGGTTAATGAAACTGGTAAAAACACTGAATAATGCACTTTGACGTGTAACAAATCTGTTTTTATGATGTGGAAACTCAAATGGCCCTATGTAGAGCCAGTGTTTATCCATCTGGGCTACTGTAGAAACATGGCGAGGCAACATGACGGTGGCTCATTCTGAGGTTAAGAAAATGCAACAGTCCTTAATTTAGAGGTGATTATTCACAGAGGAAAACATACTT
>NW_024665943.1:0-546 GCF_008729295.1 Plectropomus leopardus | reverse complement strand
ATGAAAATGGATCCTATAATACAACGGAAGAAAAACATGGTCTTTTATACAAAAGGAGGAACTGATTTAAAGAAAAAAAATCCAGTTTTTCCCTTCCTCCCATTCCTTCATTCACTCTTCAATCACTTCCTTCCTTCCGCCCCCTCACTTTTCTGTATTGTATTAAGTAACTCAAATACTTTGGGGAAATGTAGTAGAGTAAAAGTACGCATTTTATTTAGGAAATGTGAGGGAGTAAAAGTAAAAGTTGACAGAAATATAAAAGTAAAGTACAGATACTCCCAAAAATACTAGTACTATACTAGTATACTAGTAATGTGCTATAACAAAGTATTATTACTGACATTACACTACTGGTTAGGCAATACAGTTTAGGAAATGTGGTAGAATACAGTATTTAAAAAAACCCTGCAATGTCTAGAACTTAATTTCAGGGTGGCAACTTACAGTTTTTTTCATTATCAGTCAATTTATCAATTTTATTTCAGCAGCTATAAGGTACAGGATGAGCAGCAAAAGAACAATACAATAATAAAAAATAATTAC
>NW_024665942.1:0-266 GCF_008729295.1 Plectropomus leopardus | reverse complement strand
GATTTAAATTGATGATGCACATTGGCCCATAGGGCTGCGATCTCTCTTCCCTGCTGGACATATTTCAAACATTTTGTCTCCATTAGTCATTTAGACACAAAAACATGGAAAAAGGGGGCCAAAATATTTTCCCTATAAAAATCTACAGCTGTAAAATGCAAAATACACAGTACTGCAGTAGTAATATTAATTAAAAAAAACCATCATATGCGATAGTAAGAGCATCTTACTGCAGAATACTTCTGATACTTTAGTTAAATTTGATT
>NW_024665941.1:0-1027 GCF_008729295.1 Plectropomus leopardus | reverse complement strand
GTGTGTGGGAACCAGTGCTCCCAGCAGCCTGCAGCTCCTTATTGGGACAAAAGGAAAGAAGCTGCTGCATATTTTGGAAACTCACTCTCTGAGGTCGGAGTCGCCTTCTTGGACTTCTTGTCAGCCGGAGAGTTTTCTGTCGGATCTGCACAGAGACACAGAGGACAGAGGACAGAGAGACACAGAGGACAGGGAGACACAGAGAGGACACAGAGACACAGAAACACAGAGAGGACACAGAGAGGGACAGACAGAGTTTAACATATAAATTATTTTATACTATTTTAACTTTGTTTAAAATAATAAATAAAACACATTTCTTCAAACTGAAGATTTTTTATGGAACAAACAGGGAAACTTTTTTAAGAAAATAAAAGCATAACAAATAAAGAGGTGTCTGAAATCTGCTGAAGGAAATAAAAGGACAGCATCGATTCACAGAGAGAAACAGAAAAAAGTGACCATCAGCAGCAAAACTGCAAAAAACGGATCAAACTGCAGAGTCAGAGGAAATCTCTGTGACAGACGCCGTTTGAATGTGAAAGCGTTTCCTGTTTATTTATTTGTATGGTCATTTCTCAGCTGCTGGGCTGTGATGTCACTTCCTGTTCCTCAGAGGATCAACCTCCATGACTGAACTCCCATCATGCTCTGCTGCACGCTGGTTTCCAGGACTCTCGTTCAGAGCTGTTTGGTAAACAGCAGACCGCCTGTTTGTGTCCATTTATTCTAATTACAGGAAACGGCGAGCAGACGCAGACGGCTGAGGAATCCTGGGAAATCATCAGGAGGAGGGGGATGTTTTTTTTTTTCTCCGAGAATAAAAGTCAGCATTGTTTCGACTATGAGCCGAATTAAAGATTAAATTATTACAATTATGACAAGGCAAAGACAGAGTTTTACATGTTACACATAATCTCCACTCACAGTCAGAACATTTTACTACACACAGAAAACATACTAACATTTTAATAAAATCAAAAATTAAAAAACTGTATGTACAAAATAAATATTAATTCTTATTAAA
>NW_024665940.1:0-348 GCF_008729295.1 Plectropomus leopardus | reverse complement strand
TAGCTATGTAATGCTAAAACAAATCCACTGGATGTCACTGTGTCTTTTAAATAGTCTTTTTAGTTTGTTTTCTACAAAAAGTGAGACTTCAGACATGAGGGCTGTGTGTGGTGGGATTTTCAAAGGTAGGCACACTCATTTGACATGTTATTATTTCAGAAGTCTTACTGAACAGATTTATGTAACTTTAAAATTTAAAATATATTTTTCTAAAAACATGCTCTACAAAATCGTGGGTTTTGCCTTTTATGGTAAAGGTAGTGCAGCGAAGCTAATGGCATCAACATTGACAAACTTGTGATAGTTGTTGTTAAAGGATACATTTATTTATTACATTTATTTATACAT
>NW_024665939.1:0-245 GCF_008729295.1 Plectropomus leopardus | reverse complement strand
ATGAAAATGGATCCTATAATACAACGGAAGAAAAACATGGTCTTTTAAACAAAAAGAGGAACTGATTTAAAGAAAAAAATCCAGTTTTTCCCTTCCTCCCATTCCTTCATTCACTCTTCACTTCCTTCCTTCCGCCCGTCTCACTTTTCTGTATTGTATTAAGTAACTCAAATACTTTGAAATGTAGTAGAGTAAAAGTTTATTTAGGAAATGTGAGGGAGTAAAAGTAAAAGTTGACAGAAATA
>NW_024665938.1:0-327 GCF_008729295.1 Plectropomus leopardus | reverse complement strand
TTTCAGGGATTTCTTAATTAATGCTGGGCTATTAAATTGTCTAGCATTTAAATTTAATTAATTTTACAAACTTTAAAGTAGCTACTTTAAGTATGTTCTGTGCTGCTGTATTATCTGAGAAAATACAAGTATTGGAGTGGGACTTGGTATCAGCAGATATTAAATAATGTAGATTAAAGACAGTAATCATTAACAAGGGAGAGGCCAGTTTTTCTTTCAGTCTTGCACTGCACTTTTTCAGTTTTCAATTCACCCATTGCTTTTAGATTTTCCCTTTAGTTTGTAATTACAGTTTTTGATTATTCATTGTTCCTACATGTCTACTCC
>NW_024665937.1:0-527 GCF_008729295.1 Plectropomus leopardus | reverse complement strand
ATTTATCTTCAAATCAGAACAAATCAAACTGCACCTCTGGAAATTTTGACAGTGTAGTCTTTAGTCTTGGCTTATTTTCTGTTGAATCCTATTGTCTTATGTGGCCTAAGTTCTTATTTTCGTATTTTTTTCTCTCTCTTTTTGCAAACAGGAATATGGTGATAGCATCTCTTCTCTTTCTCTATTTTCTCTTCTTTAAAATTATGTTAGAGAAATATTGTAGTATTTGAAGTGAATATGTTGTTAGGTAGCAATAGTCTCCTTGGGGGTTGTGATGGCCCTTTAAGTGGGACAATTGTTTTTGTTTTTGACTTTTGTCTTATTTCTCCTGTTTTGTCTTTTAACCCATTCAAATCAGGATCAACATCACTTTTCTTTTGCTGCTTTGAGATGCCTATTGCAAGTATTTAAATAATAGAAACCTGAGCAAATTGATGTAATTTCTTTCAAAAACATGGGGAAAAGGAAATGAGCAACTTAGTAATAAATGTTTGACAAATTGCAAGAAATTAGTAGAATTGGACTTT
>NW_024665936.1:0-224 GCF_008729295.1 Plectropomus leopardus | reverse complement strand
CACGAGAAAGCAAGTACTTACTTCAAAATGTGTTTTATGTTGGGAATTAAATAACTTTGTTATAGAAAATAAAAGGTTTTACATGCAAGTTGTTTAAGTGTGTTTGTGTGAGCTGGGGAAATTTAAAAAATTATTTTTAAAAAACTGATACGCTACAGTTGCTCTGATGTTCAACAGAATTATAGAGAGAAACAAGTATTAAAACAAGAAAAATATATGCATCA
>NW_024665935.1:0-358 GCF_008729295.1 Plectropomus leopardus | reverse complement strand
TTGAAAATAACAAAAAAAGAAGATTGCAAAACCTAAAAAAATAAAAACATTTCAGGTTAGATGCAATACAGTAAAGTAAAACAGTCAGACATTTTCTGAAGTCTCTCATAGAGATCAGGGTCCATACAGCTAAAGACAAGTTAACTCTTAAGACTTTTTAATGCCACTTGGAATCAAATTTAAGACCAATTTCACAATAACAAAAATTTAACAACAAAAAAAGAACCCACATGAAATACTTACATATAGGACCAATTTTGTCCACATGTTTATGGTAACATAAATGCAACTTTTTTGGTCAAGTTAAAAACTTGGATGAGCTACTAAAAATGTAAAAAGAAAATTAAAACCTTCTCAA
>NW_024665934.1:0-205 GCF_008729295.1 Plectropomus leopardus | reverse complement strand
CAAAATAAGGATAAGCTAACTTTAAGGGGTAACTAGGTTTGCTATATTTTTTTCGCCATGAAGTGACAAGTGCACTGTTGGCCATGTTGGAGGTACTCAAGTCTTGGGCAATGGCCCTCAGGATTTTGCAAGCTGCTTTGTCATTGCTGTGGCCTAACATGCCTCATATCACATCAGCTTTTCTAAAAAAAATTCTGTGTTTGCG
>NW_024665933.1:0-373 GCF_008729295.1 Plectropomus leopardus | reverse complement strand
CCAGTCTTCATTAAAAAGGGTTTGGGTTTTTAATTTATTAAAAAAAAAATTTTATCATTATTTTTCACTTAAAAGTTACTTTGCATACTAATAATACACAAAAAAGAAAGAACACTAAACTTTTTCATTTTGCACTGACCCACCAGAAAGTAACATACAATTGAGTAATTTTTCAGTCTGGTACATTTTTTTTTTACTTTTAACTGAGTAATTTTTTAAGGGTTAGTAATTGTCCTTTTATACTTGATTCAGTACTCAACTCACCGCTGTCTACAGTTACACCGTTTTGATGATCTAGTTTAAAATTAGTCACTGTCTGGCTCCCTAGCTTTTATAAATTGTTGTTTTTTAAGGAATCTAACAGGGCCAAATG
>NW_024665932.1:0-394 GCF_008729295.1 Plectropomus leopardus | reverse complement strand
ACATTTTCACCTTACAAACCTGCAGAAGGCATGTATTATAGGTATTAAAGTATATATATAAAAATCTCCTTTAAAAAGTCATTTGACATGCCTCTGCCTTTTTACAACACCCCTCCCCTCTCATAACTAACAAGTAGTCCCTTAGTCATATTAAGATGTTTTTCTGAATTAATTTTTTTTAAAATAACATATCAATTTAAAAAAGCTATTTTAGTAATGAGAAGAAGAGATAAGGACTATCCGTGATCATTTCAGAGAATGTATGGTCCTAAAATCTTCCAAAGTCATGGAAATTCATTATTAAAATGTGTATGAACCCTGTTCTTAACTTTCATGCATTCATTGTCCGACAGTTTGTGTTTTTTTTCAGGACAGTAACACAATAGTTGTGTTT
>NW_024665931.1:0-327 GCF_008729295.1 Plectropomus leopardus | reverse complement strand
GAGTCGTATCCCCCTCAGACTGCTGTTACATACCAGTAAGCCCACTCCTAATACAGCCTGTGGTTGTACTTGTGCTATTGTGTTAGTGTGTGTGTGCGCATGTGTGTGTGTGTGCATGTGTGTGTCTACCTGGTCGTCATTGATTTTACCAGGTGCTTTTCATTGTGTTGTGCTTTTGTAAGACAGTACCACAATGTAGTTCTGGTATTGGATTCCCAGGCAGGTGGGTGGTAAGGATGTATGTGTGTCCCACTGGTGTACTGGTATAACAGATCGATATGGAGAGGAGAGATGAAGAGATGGAGAGGAGAGGAGAGGAGAGGAGAG
>NW_024665930.1:0-1121 GCF_008729295.1 Plectropomus leopardus | reverse complement strand
AATTTTTTAATCATTTATTTATTTATTTATTTATTCATTATTATATTATTTTAGCAGAACTACACTACCTCTGTTTATATTTATTGTTCATCATTTATTTATCATATATCTTTTTTTTTTTTAAAAAATCTGTGTTTCTTTAACAGTGTTTAAAGTGTAAAAATGATTAAATGAACCTTTAAGAACTGCGACGAATCAAAAGCTGTTGTGACGTTTTTCTCAAAGCTCTATGTAGTTGAAACACACACTGACTAACTTAGACGAGTCACACACTCACGCAAACACACTTCTCTGGGCTCTTTGGGCCCCAGTCTGACCTCAGTGGGTGTCCCCTGCTTCCCCGCGCTGGGTGCTTGGTGGTGGTCGGTACAGATGCTCCAGGTTCAGGTTTGTCCCCCCACACCCCCCTCTGGGCCTAGTCAGGACCCCGGTGGTTTTGACTAGGCCTGTGTCCCTGCTGCCCCGCCCCACCCACCAGGTTTCGATCACGACCTGCGGGTCAAACACCTCTCTGACGCCCTGACCGAGAAGCACGGGGCCGCCGCAGGTGAGTGACGGGAACACGTGGGAAAGAGAAGGAACATTACGACAAAACAGGCTCACCAGACTTAAAAATCACCCACTGCAGCTTTAATATCACCTAAAAAAATACGCTTTTCAAAATCAAGCTTTAAAAAGATATTATTGATGAATAAGATTTTCTACTTTCATTGAGTTAATTAATGTCAGTCCTAATCATAAATATCAAATATTCATTAATTTTCAGAATTTTCGCCCTTTAAATCCCATTTTTTTCTCATGATGCTACTATGCTTTCAGATATTAAAAAACCCCACAGAAAATGAATTATTTTCATGTTGATTTTTTTTAATTATCACAGCCTGGGATATTTCAGTGATAATCAGCAACATTGATTTCTACACGTTATTATTTAATGTGCAGCGTCAAATACTTACACTCGTATGGCTCTGAACACAAAATGGGCTTTTCAAAATAAGGCTATAAAAAATATTATACACTAATATTATTTTCTTCATTCATTAAGTCAATTTTTAACCAACATCAGTCCTAATCATAAATTTTAAATATTCATTAATTTTCAGAATTTTAACCCTTTAAAT
>NW_024665929.1:0-639 GCF_008729295.1 Plectropomus leopardus | reverse complement strand
GAGGTGTAGCATGAGCATCAGGTTAACAGAGCATCAGCAGCCTCAGTTGACTGTCCGTGTCAAGATGTTTTCAGACACAGTACAGTGCATTTTGACTGATGCGTTTTGATAATAGACAAAAAAAAACCTTTTTTCCCCACAGTACTCAAAGTACACATCAAATCAATTTATCCCAAAGATGGTTTCTGTCATTTAAGGTGGTTCTCATCACCTTGATGAAGTTCAAGTGTTCGCTTTTCTAATAAGTTTGGTTTTGCTGAGTTACTTAAGTCTACAAAAATGGGATTTTCCATCATAATTCACAGCTGTGTATGCCAATCTGTGCGCTTGCGTTCAGTGGTGCCACTTGGGTGGGTGTTTTAGTGGGAACTCCAGACCCGTAGAGATCGGCACTGCGCTGACTTTGAAGCCGAATGATGTCACCAGTTGGCAGCAGCCATATCCCGGATATTTTGGCTTCACTTTACCATAGTTGGGCTAAGTGGGAAAACGTCGTCCATCTTTGTATACAGTCTATGACTTCAACATAGAAGGATCGGCTCAGATTGTAGTTATTTATTATTATCTAACTCTAATGGCAACTACTAACACTCTTGATCACTAAGATAACATTTTATATACCAGTGTTGTACTATTGGC
>NW_024665928.1:0-204 GCF_008729295.1 Plectropomus leopardus | reverse complement strand
ACAAACTAGAACAAGAGCCAGTAAAAAAATAATGCAAATACATACCTTGGCTAACAAAAAAATATATTGAAAAACAAACAAAAGACTACATATGTGCAAATTTGAAAATGTCTTCTTTTTAGTCTTTTTTTTGTACTGCACCCTGGATGACTTTTTTAAAAAAAAAATTCTTTCACTCTAATGCTTTCCCCATACACTCCACTT
>NW_024665927.1:0-635 GCF_008729295.1 Plectropomus leopardus | reverse complement strand
AACTGATTTGCAAATGAAAGCCCGCTGCTGGCGTAACTGATTTAACAGCAAGTCAATGACCGTATACTGGGACGTAACATTTCAAAATAAAAGCCATTTGAAATATCAGAAGTAATTAATGGTTGCAGCTAAATGAGGATTCATACAAAAACTTTGTTTCCACAGACTGGACCAAATATGAGGACAATCTGATGTGGAATTAAAAAAAATTAAAAAGCCATTTCAAATTTGAAAATCAGCAAGATTTCTGGCCTATTTTAATTTGAGTTTAAAAAGAAACTCCCTGTTTCCATAGACTCATTGTTACTCAGACTCATGGGAAACCACCCCACAACATGACTGACCCTATATCAGGGCGAGGATGTAGTGCACTATAATAGACAAGGGAAGTTCAAAATGCTCGGGCGTCACATGACTAATGGAGGCTTCCTTTAGATCCCGGAAGTTTCTGGCGGGCCATTTAAATACATAATAAAGAGAGACAAAACTCGGATTTTTGCGAAATAGCAGTCAATAACTGCATTGATTTACAATATCGATGGAGCGCATCATATGTAGTTTAATTACTATATTGTTTTTTATTGTAAAACTTGCTAATATCTGAGGATTAATGTACAAAATATATTAAATCTATA
>NW_024665926.1:0-324 GCF_008729295.1 Plectropomus leopardus | reverse complement strand
TGTAGCTCAGATAGTCCAATCTCTGCTGTGTCATACACGTCTCACATGATTTTACCAATCTTTCTCACATAAAATCTTAATTTTCAAGTATTTAATCCTGAAAGTTAACCGAGTACCCGAGAGACAAATATGTATTTTAGTGGCTCAAGTTAAGCTGTTACCTGGGCAAAAAAAATAATCTGTGCACTATGTTCAGACAGCGAAAACATTTTTGTTTACTGTAAAGCAGTGTAATTGTAATTGTCTTGTACTAAACCATAAAATGATGTATTTGCACCTGTCTCACCTGTGTGTGTTGCAGGTGAATCACAAAACAGTTCAGAT
>NW_024665925.1:0-247 GCF_008729295.1 Plectropomus leopardus | reverse complement strand
AAATTATTTTTCTTAGTTTATTTTCACAGTATTTATCATCTTATTCACCTGCAATCTGCTCCCCAAGTTTTGTTTTAATTTTCCACCCTCAAATCACCTTTTGCCATATCAAGAACTGTGCCATTCAGTTTTGTTGTCATCCGAATTCATCTGTTAATTTTATTGAAAAGTACCATCAGAATCTAAACCAAAAGATTTGCCTGCATAACCACCAACAAAACAAAAAAAACACAGTCATTAACAATTT
>NW_024665924.1:0-260 GCF_008729295.1 Plectropomus leopardus | reverse complement strand
ACATGTAGAAAAAGTACAAAAAATACACAGAACCCGCCCCCCTTGCCCGCCCAAGCACAAGCATCTCCCCAACTGAGATGCGTGCAAAAAACTCCTTGAACACAAACAATCCAAAACGCTCCATGGTAGCTCTAACAGAAAAAAACAGTATTGCTACCTGAGATGAATTACAGTGAATAACCATCATACATAAAACAAGCAACTGGGTGCCTATGAGTGGAATCGCAACCAGCTAAAAAGAGTAAAGGTAAAAAGGAGAA
>NW_024665923.1:0-272 GCF_008729295.1 Plectropomus leopardus | reverse complement strand
GATACTTAAAAAACATGTAGAAAAAGTACAAAAAATACACAGAACCCACCCCCCTTGCCCGCCCAAGCACAAGCATCTCCCCAACTGAGATGCGTGCAAAAAACTCCTTGAACACAAACAATCCAAAACGCTCCATGGTAGCTCTAACAGAAAAAAACAGTATTGCTACCTGAGATGAATTACAGTGAATAACCATCATACATAAAACAAGCAACTGGGTGCCTATGAGTGGAATCGCAACCAGCTAAAAAGAGTAAAGGTAAAAAGGAGAA
>NW_024665922.1:0-421 GCF_008729295.1 Plectropomus leopardus | reverse complement strand
ATGAAAACAAGCAAGAAAAATGGAGATATAATGAAAAATAAATCAGCTACTGGAACTTTGACTGACTCTGTTTCAAATTGATGGAATATATTGATGTTAATGAGAATAATTTCCAGTTTGAAGCATAAATAACACACAAATAGCATGAAGAATTACATTGCAACCAATTAGAACAACAAAACAAAAACTAAAGATCATGTTGGATAAATCATTGTCAAGATGTGGGTACCTTTCATTAAAGGAGTAAAACGTGAAGTGGACAACTGAGTAATAGGTATAGTTTATAGAATAACTCTTTGTAACCTGTGCAAATTGGCTTGATTATGAGTATTTTTTTATTTTTCATAATTTCAAATATAAAATTGTAAAAATTTTAAACATAATTTTCTGGACATTTCTCCTTTATTTTGGGATAATTTCT
>NW_024665921.1:0-440 GCF_008729295.1 Plectropomus leopardus | reverse complement strand
GATCTGTAACGTTATAATGCTAATGTCACTTCCAAAGGTCTAGGCTTTTTTTTCTCTTATTTTTAGTATCTGACATGTGACAACACAACAGTTGGGATCTACAGCAGTATAGCTGTTGATAGTGGACTTGTTTTCATTAAGCAATGCAGAATTGCAATTGTATTATTTATTGAGTTTAAGCAAAACTAGCAGAGCTATCGTCAGCTGTTGCCCAAGCTGAAGTGCGCTGTCATCTACGTATGTCAGCCTTTCTGTCTCTTCTCTCTACCTCTCTGACTGGCTGTTGGTTCTTAATTTGTCACTTTAAAATAAATAAATAAAAGCATTTTGACGTTGCTTTTAAGGATTTTGGTGTGTGTTTTGCCGTTAAAAACAATAGTTGTACTTTAAAACGCAGGCATCAGATGCTTTCATGTGTTTGGGCCTTTATACATTGCTTA
>NW_024665920.1:0-244 GCF_008729295.1 Plectropomus leopardus | reverse complement strand
TAAGCAATGTATAAAGGCCCAAACACATGAAAGCATCTGATGCCTGCATTTTAAAGTACAACTATTGTTTTTAACGGCAAAACACACACCAAAATCCTTAAAAGCAACGTCAAACTGCTTTTATTTATTTATTTTAAAGTGACAAATTAAGAACCAACAGCCAGTCAGTGAGGTAGAGAGAAGAGACAGAAAGGCTGACATACGTAGATGACAGCGCACTTCAGCTTGGGCAACAGCTGACGAT
>NW_024665919.1:0-1206 GCF_008729295.1 Plectropomus leopardus | reverse complement strand
TCATTTTCAGGTGATTTTCTACGCCAGCTTTTACTATTTATTTTTATTTCATTTTATTTTCAGTTTTCAGACTTTTTTTTTTTTTTGCCTAGCTGATGCCCATGTCCCATGTTTTCAAAAGAAAAATAGATTCTCAGTTTCCAAAGGTTTAGATGCTGATGAAAGGCGTCCGAGCGCACCACAACAAAACTGTTATTGATCCAGGCTCTAAAGGGTTAAAATAGGCGTAACATATTCAGTCTGAAAGCTGCCATCTGGTTAAGTAAACGATCTTATGTGTCTTACTGGTTTGACAGAGTAGCACACAGCTGACTGCTGACGTGTAGACCTGATAGCGTTATACGACGTTACATATGAAGATGAGCTGTCAAACCGCGCGGTAACTGTACTTCCAGATAACGTCTTTGTGCAACAGTTGAGTTTTAGTTCCTCATCTGACCCCAGCCGCCTCAGCATGGCAGTGCAAGGTGTTTTCCACTGGATGCAGGTCTGCGTGGTCCTGCTGCTCTGCTTATCTGACGCCATGCCCGCTGCATCAGCGTCCAGCAGAAGTTACTATGATACCCTCAATGTTGAGCCAACAGCAACTGACAGCCAGATAAAGAAGGCTTTCCGCAAACTGGCCGTGAAATACCACCCAGATAAGAACAAGTGCGCCGATGCAGAGAGGACTTTCAGAGAGATTGCTGAAGGTAAAACACCTCTGCAACACACTGACCTACTTATAATGATGTATTCTGTATTGTTTAGGTAAGGGAAATTAGTTATATTACTTTAAAAACGAATTACTTATTTATTCTCTAGACGTCATAAATAGTGGGCTTTTTAAAAAGGTAGATACAGCAAATACTGATGCAGTCTAAAACAACAGCCCTGCAGTAAAACCAACTTTCACAAGACTGTAAGTTCACTTTTTGTCGCTGTGGATCTGTATTATGCATTATACGGACAGGGGTTTCTCATATTTTGTCTGCCCCTTTTGCAAGGCTGTAGCAATAGAATCAACAATGGGGGGCCTCAACTGACAAACTCTTGGACAAAACTTAAAAACTTTTCAATGGCTTTTCATGATAAAATATACATTTCAGAAAAGCATGAGCCTCAGTGTGTCTGCAGGCCTACTTTTCTACACACATACTCACACACACACACACACACACACACACACCACCACCACCACCACCCCCCCATACACATATAAACATA
>NW_024665918.1:0-493 GCF_008729295.1 Plectropomus leopardus | reverse complement strand
ATCAGTCTGGGTGGCCGCTTGCACAGTATGTACATACAACACAGGTAGCTATTTGCAAATAGACAATCTCAACAATGTATGCTTCCGTGATTTATACCCCAGCAGGATATTCTGGTGTGTTTGTCCACATTACACTGAGCTTTCTGATGTGTTTTCTGGTCTACATATACTGTGTGTCTCAGCATGATGTCACTTATCTTCTGGTGTCATCAGAGATTAGTGTCTGTGTGTACAATGTGCATAAACAGAGCAATGTGTGTCCAACAAATGGGCCTATTATATATTTATATCATATATATTCTATATTTATTTAAACCAAACTAGTAAGCACATAGACACACTGCTGTGTCCATATACAGTATATTGTGTCTCCTGTGCACATTTGCTAGAACAGTACACACAATTTTCATGAACACTATTAACTAGACGTGAATGTGTGTATCTGTGTGTGTCCATACACGTGTTTGTCCCATCAACCACTCTGGCATGGCAT
>NW_024665917.1:0-450 GCF_008729295.1 Plectropomus leopardus | reverse complement strand
TAATTTGGTTAAATAATGAATGCATTAAATGATGAATTCCCCTAATTCCCCCACAAATATATCCTTTAGTTTTCAAAGCTCAGTTTAAAATGCATTGCACATTCGAGATACAAATTAACTCTTCACCTCCTTTTTCTTTGTTGGAAGATTCATGTGCCGCATGTTATACACATACAGTATACTTTGAAACTGTTTGAATTTTTGGTTTTATAATACCATCTCCACTGTGGTGCCCGGCCATCCCAACATGGAGAGAAGCAGTCGGAGAAATGGAGGATTGCTCTGCCGAAAATGGGCCTAAAATTAAAACCATCTGATAGCAATTATTACTCATTTCTATCATTGGCTGGAAACACTTGTTACTGAAGTCCACCAGTGTCAACACTGTCTGAAGACAGGATAATAACCATGTTGATCAGCGTACTTTTTCCCTTCTTAAAGAGCTAAATG
>NW_024665916.1:0-282 GCF_008729295.1 Plectropomus leopardus | reverse complement strand
ATTTTAATTCAAATGTGCTCATATTCCTATACTGAATCAAATATTTATTTTATTTAATTTGCACTCAAATTAAATTGCATATCATCCAGATAGTGAAAAATAAACTGTGTCAGATAGCATTAATACAGTAGATTATGAGATATGAAACCATATGTGAGGCCTAATATTATTTGTTTTCTAGTGTGACTCAGGACATCAGCAATTGGCCTGTTGACCATTTTGCTACTAAACGCCTAAAATGATCCAACGGCTGACAAATAAATGCCATTTTGGGAAAATGTA
>NW_024665915.1:0-227 GCF_008729295.1 Plectropomus leopardus | reverse complement strand
TGAATACAGGAAAGATTGGTTTATTTCAATTTGAAAGAAGAAAAAAAATCAATATGCTCTTGCAAATTTGAATTTGAATTTGTGGATGTGGTATTTAGTAGGTAAAAATGAATAGAATAATTATGAAATCAATGAATAATTAAATAAATAGATAAATATTTTTTCTTAAATGTGATTTTTAAAAAAATCCTACATTTTTCATTCAGAGGCAGTTTGTGTTGTGGAGG
>NW_024665914.1:0-492 GCF_008729295.1 Plectropomus leopardus | reverse complement strand
TCTGGTGGAGGTACTCAGCTCTGAAATCAATAACAAGATGAAAGTCAAAGAAATTCAGCAGTTCCTGGACACTGGAGTTGTAGAGGTATCACTTTTCACTTCCTTTCTTTTTGTGAAATGCCCACTGCATACTTTGAGACTACACTTTTTATATCATTTAGTTTATTTGTTGCTGTTATTATTATTCTCTCTGTACTGCTATGCTATAATTTCTGCCAGTACATAACAAACATAACGCTGAACTTGTTGATACATCAAACTAAACAGGATGAATATGATTTCATTTTATTTTACTGAGCAATTCAAAGGCGAAAAAAACAATCTTGAGAACTGATCTCATCAATAAAAATGATTTCCATTTAAAATCATTAATTAATTCACAAATGCCAGCCACATAAAGAATAGATAGTTAACTTATAGAACATTTCTATTTAAAAGAAAACAAAAAAAAAAACAAACCACAACAATAACACTCTGTGGTGGTGACACGCT
>NW_024665913.1:0-318 GCF_008729295.1 Plectropomus leopardus | reverse complement strand
GCACTGGATGAGTCCACATGCAAAACACACGGGTGGTGTCACATGTTTATAAACGCGCATGCTGACACGGATGGTTAGGATCCATTTTAAGAGGTGAGTAGGAGCTCTTGTAACATTCACTGTGACCTTTCTCTTTATTTTTTTCCAAAATTTGTATTATACATACAGTTTACATTTCATCAGAAAACTGAAACAATTGTTTGTTTGTTTTTTATGATTTTCGTAGAAAAGGAAATAAATAAATAAATAAACTTAACTCAAGCAAAACAAATCATGGTATAAACATAAAAAATAAGTTACAACATTTAAAAAAAGGCA
>NW_024665912.1:0-459 GCF_008729295.1 Plectropomus leopardus | reverse complement strand
CTACCACCTGTATAAACAGAACAAAGCTTAACAACATCAAACAACAGTAAACGACAACTAGAATTGACCTTTGACAACCAAATTTTGTAAGTTCATTCTTGAGTCTAAGTGGACGTTTTTGCCATATTTAAAAAAAAAAAATCCCCTCAAAATGTTCTTGAGATGTCACATTCTCAAGAATAAGACAGATGAGGTGACCTTTACCTTTGACCCATGACCACCAAAATTTATCAGTTCATCATTGAGTCCATGTGAATGTTTGTGCCAAATTTGAAAAAAAAAATTCCTCAAAGTGTTGTTGAGATATTGCATTCACAAGAATGAGACAGACATTCACAAGAATGAGACAGACATTCACAAGAATGAGACAGACGAGGTCACAGTGACCATGCCCATTAACTTTGACCACAAAAATCAATGTGTTCATTATTGGGTCCAAGCGGATGCTTGTGCCAAATA
>NW_024665911.1:0-326 GCF_008729295.1 Plectropomus leopardus | reverse complement strand
GAAAACACACAATTCAGATATAAAAATACTCATCTTCTTGCAGAGCCTCTTATAGCCTGAGTGATTAAGTTATTTACAAATGTATTCATTACATTATACAGACAATGTTACAAAAAGTTTCCTTTTCATTTTATGAACTTTTACACATCCCTTTTGCACATTTCTGCAAATTAACAGCGAAGTTCTGTAAAATCCTGACATCATGACACTGTTCAGTTTACAGTAATATTTTGTGAAGTGCAGAACCAGACAAAACTATTAATTTTAAAATAAGTATATGTTAAAATAATGATATTTCTTTGTAAAAATTATAGATTACTATATTT
>NW_024665910.1:0-447 GCF_008729295.1 Plectropomus leopardus | reverse complement strand
TCTGGTGGAGGTACTCAGCTCTGAAATCAATAACAAGATGAAAGTCAGAGAAATTCAGCAGTTCCTGGACACTGGAGTTGTAGAGGTATCACTTTTCACTTCCTTTCTTTTTGTGAAATGCCCACTGCATACTTTGACACTACACTTTTTATATCATTTAGTTTATTTGTTGTTGTTATTATTATTCTCTCTGTACTGCTATGCTATAATTTCTGCCAGTACAAACATAACGCTGAACTTGTTGATACATCAAACTAAACAGGATGAATATGATTTCATTTTGTTTTACTGAGCAATTCAACGGCGAAAAAAACGATCTTGAGAACTGATCTCATCAATAAAAATGATTTCCATTTAAAATCATTAATTAATTCACAAATGCCAGCCACATAAAGAATAGATAGTTAACTTATAGAACATTTCTATTTAAAAGAAAACAAAAAAAAA
>NW_024665909.1:0-634 GCF_008729295.1 Plectropomus leopardus | reverse complement strand
AATTCAGCAGTTTGTGGTGTGAGCTGTTGTTTTCTTGTCTGGATTGTGATTTGACTTTATTTATACAACTTTCCCATTAACCCTTTAAAACCTGGAGTAACATCATTTTTCTTGTGCTGCTTGCAGACACCTTTGACAAATATTTAAACCTTTGACCCCAGAGCAAATGGATGCAATTTCCTTCAAAAACATGGAAAAAGAGGCAATGAGCAACTTGGTAAGAAATCTTACACAATTTGCAAGACATTAGTACATTTAGAAAATATTTTTTTAAAAAAACTAGGGAAATAGGGAAAAAAAAGAAAAACACCAGGGATAAACTAGATTTATAACTACCATAAATGAATATTTGATTGTTTTTTACAGAACTATTATAAATTGTTTTTTTTAAAAACTCCACTTTTAAACTAATTTTAAGATAATTTTCCTTAAAACAAACAAACCCCTAATGTCTTCCTAATGGCTTGCTATTTTTTCATTGCTGATTTATTCCCATGTTTACTTTTTTTGATAAAAAAAATCTGACTGAATGAAGTTTATATTCTGTGATTTTTAAAACATGTTGTTTCTTAGTTATAATTTCTATGCGTGAAGATAAATTAAAAGCCAGAAGTCTGTTGTTTAACTTCAGTTC
>NW_024665908.1:0-1373 GCF_008729295.1 Plectropomus leopardus | reverse complement strand
TTACCGTTTCAGTGCAGTGATGTTATTTTTGATTGTTAACTTGTAAAATATCCTGTCTTCATTACATATCTTTATCTGAAGTGTTTGATAAACGGATTTTAGAGATAGCTGCATTGAGAAATAAATATAAATACACTGCGGTGTCATTGAGGCTTCAGCCCCAAATGTTTTTAAAAGCCCTTAATCTAATAATCTGTTATTCTGTTCATGTATTAAAGAGCAAAAATAATATATATTGTTGATCAAAATCACAATTTTAACTATTTGTGCAACTCTAGTCAATACATTTTTAATAATTAGCAGTTCCATCCACTCCTTAGATGTTTCACAAAGCACCTTTCACCTTTTTATGAAACTATCATATTTTTATCGCTTCATAATGATGCTTCTTTATCAAAGTAATTTCATGAAATAACTATTGTGTATTTTCTATTGTAACTAATGTATCGTTCACCATGGTTTTCCTATTTTTTGATTCCTTGGCACCAATAACTGATCAATTTAAAAATGTATGCCTTTTTGATGACTTTTACACTTTGCATTCAGTTGGATAAATCTACTGTTTTGTGGTGTTTATTGTATTTCATAGTGTAGTTTATGTGCCTTGTATTGTCACTTGTGTTGTCCTTAATGTCTCAGTGTTTTGTTGTGTAACCGTCTTCTCATTTTTCTGTGTATAGATGATTAATGTCATTGCACACTGTTCCTGTCACCTAAAATAAATCAAGTGAAATGAAATGTAAACTACTCTGTGTCTATTCGTCGGTTTTATTAACCACATATTTTTTAAACTTTTAATTTTTAACAACAGAATATTGTGACTGAATATTATATGGGATTGTTAAGTTTTAAGGTAAGTGTCCAAGAAGAGAAAAGTGGGAGAAATTAACAATGTTTACATGACGACGACGAGATGAGAGACCGAACCGCTGAATATGAAGGAATTCATGTTTTTTGGTGCGAAATGGCAATCCAGAACTTTTTGTTTCTTCCTTCTTTATTTGTTCGTCTTTGCTTGTTTTTTCTCTTCTTGTAACACTTTTGTCCAACCAATAAAAATAAATTGTTAAAAAAGAAAAAAAAAGAAAACTCACAATAAATCTCAAAAGTTGAAAAAAAAAACAAATTTTAAATAAGATACCAGCATTTAAAAAAAAAATCATGTTTAAACAAAAATTTCCTGAGGATCCTCCTCCTGGACCCACAGTCCCAGACAAAGCAAATGTCCTAAAATTCAACAAACGTCCCGTGCATGTGTACAGAAAGAATATTTGCCAATACATCAATATCAGGACATTTTACTCTCTGATATCGATACTGCCATCTGCTTCCAAAATGCATTTTGTCATTTGCTAAACTATTTGTAGCCAGAC
>NW_024665907.1:0-255 GCF_008729295.1 Plectropomus leopardus | reverse complement strand
TCATTCTAATTCTTAAGCATACCCTTTGATGTTTTAAAAGTTGAAAACAAAAACCTGGAGTTGAAACAAAGCCTAGGGTTTTACTCATTTCGTAGTTAGGTAGTGCAAACAGTTTATTTTTGGCCAAATGTTTGATTTAACATGTAGAATAAAGGGATTTTGATGAAATATCACTAAGTCCAGTCCTCCTCTTTTTTGCACCCCCCCAATAAATAATGAATCGTCCCTATATGTATATATGTAAAATGTATATGT
>NW_024665906.1:0-210 GCF_008729295.1 Plectropomus leopardus | reverse complement strand
GTCTCAAAATAACATAATAATTCAAAAGCACATGCCTTGCAGTAGCTGTTAACTTAAAGAGACAGTTCACACCTGAACCAAAAATTTACATTTTACTTGTACCTGCAATGCCTTTTATCAGTCTAGATTGTTTTGGTGAGAGATGCCAAGTGTTTGCGTTATTGGCTGTAGAGATGTCTGCCTTCTCTCAGATGGCACTCAGTTCGTGGT
>NW_024665905.1:0-353 GCF_008729295.1 Plectropomus leopardus | reverse complement strand
CACCACCAAAATATTGCAAGAAATTAGCAAAAATTGAAAAGAAAATTGCTTGAAAATAATCACTAAAAAGGAAGGGAAAAAATCAAAAACAAAATGAGAGTGCTAAAAATAACATACTACATACTTGTAACATAGATTATGTTACAGGACAAAATCCTGTAACATAATCTATTAAAGATATATAATTAAAAGAAATATGCATATCATTTCTGGACATTTTTTCCATACATTCTTTTGATTATATCTAATCACCCCCCAAACCAATTTTAAGATTACATCATTGTCACCTATTACTTTTTTACAAGAAAACTGATGTCTATTCAGGTGTCAAAGGGTTAAGAAAATGGTCTCCA
>NW_024665904.1:0-515 GCF_008729295.1 Plectropomus leopardus | reverse complement strand
AATTGGTCATTCTAATTCTTAAGCATACCCTTTGATGTTTTAAAAGTCGAAAACAAAAACCTGGAGTTGAAACAAAGCCTAGGGTTTTACTCATTTCGTAGTTAGGTAGTGCAAACAGTTTATGTTTGGCCAAATGTTTAATTTAACATGTAGAATAAAGGGATTTTGATGAAATATCACTAAGTCCAGTCCTCCTCTTTTTTGCACCCCCCCCCCCCCACATAAATAATGAATCGTCCCAATATGTATATATGTAAAATGTATATGTATATGTAAAATGTAGCTGAAAAAAGTGTTTACTGTGATAAAATAATACAAGGCTTGCTCCTGCATTCTCATTTCAGATTATAGTCACAAAAGAGGTGTCAGGCTTTGGAACAAATCTCAGAATTTTATTCCACATACTGCACTTCAGGTGTCTGCATTTGAATCACATCTATCACAAACAAAAATGCCCCATGGTACAAATAAATACGCTTTCAGTGAACAGAGAAATGTGGAATGTTTTTTTTTTT
>NW_024665903.1:0-317 GCF_008729295.1 Plectropomus leopardus | reverse complement strand
AACATTCTTCATCATATTTAACTTTATCCTACTTCACCACCACCGGAACTGCTGTTGTTTAGTGTGGGCTAAAAAAAGGTGAGTTTTTTTCTACATGTAATATAATTGATTAAATACATTTTATTTGCATAAATATTATTTGCCTCATAAACCCTTATTTCTTTTTCTCCACCTCCTGAGCTGCTGATTTTTCACTGTGGACTTCAGGATGAGAATGAACTCCTCATTTACATAAAGATAAATCATTTATGGTATTGTGTAAATTGGCCTTGTACGCACTTTTCTGTTATTTAATAGATTAAAGATAATCTTACTGT
>NW_024665902.1:0-474 GCF_008729295.1 Plectropomus leopardus | reverse complement strand
GACAGATTGGATGGTTTGTCTTATTAATCAGGACATACAAGAGGAACTAATACTTTTGCACAAGCAATTTAACAAAATGTGAGATTTTACTCTGAACACTTAGTCTTTTATTCAGACTTTTCCATTGTTTTACATGCTTAAAGGTTTCAAAAACATACACTAAAAGTACTACACACAGCACCAAAGTAATCATATGTTTAAATATATGCCTCCCACTCTTGAGGAAGTTTTACTATGAAGTATTTTGGTTGGAAGTACCATCGTTTGGCCCCTAGATGGAGCTATTCGCCCACACATGAAGCTTCCTGCAACTGTCATGATATGGAAATATCCCACTGGGGATAATAAAATATGAAAAATGACACTTAAACTTTGTTAAATCACCAATTAGGTCATAATTGAGAAATGCATAAATAAAATGTGATATTTTTAACAAATTTTGGCCCAGAAAATAACCACACTTTATTCACAGAG
>NW_024665901.1:0-266 GCF_008729295.1 Plectropomus leopardus | reverse complement strand
TTTTTTTTATCTTTTTGTAGTCATTTGGGACTCTGGGGTAACTTTGTGTCTCTTTGAGGTAGTTTGGTGTCTTTTTTGGTCACTTTATCTCTCCTTGTTCTTGTTTTGTCTACCTTTTATTAAGTAGTTTTGTGTTCCTTTGTGTTTGTTTTGCCCATTTTTGTAGTTACTATGTGTCTGCAGTTCTTTTGCATCTTGTATCTCTTTGTCATCAATGTATGTGTCATTGTGGTTACTTTGTGTCTGTTTGTAGTAGTTTGGGCGTC
>NW_024665900.1:0-490 GCF_008729295.1 Plectropomus leopardus | reverse complement strand
ACTCAAAAGGTGGAGGTGATGATGGGACCAAACTGTATATTTGCAATAATGACTCAAATATATTCAAATATATTCTGATATCGTAATATAACAGTCAATAGACCGTTTCAAACATGATAGCATAAGCATTAAACATGGGTCCAAGTGTATTTCTTGTTCAAATGTTTGTTATTGCAGCTGACAGGATGTAAACAGAGACCAAAGCGGTTGCCACAGCAACACAGTAGCAATGAAACGGTTTATATAAGCAGAGACAAACAAAGTGACGTTCATTTGCCTTTGTTTGTTTGTTTTTTTTTTTACATAGACAAAGCCTGCTGCACACCTTCCTTTTCAGTAAGTAAAGTAATTAACACTTCATAAATCGGTTTTTCTACTCTCCACACACATAAACTCTGTAATGCTATCTCCTAATATTATGTCATTCTTTTGTTGCTTAACACCTAAGAAGACATTGTACTTTGGCATTTTCTGGGAAGAGAAGCTGTTA
>NW_024665899.1:0-313 GCF_008729295.1 Plectropomus leopardus | reverse complement strand
TGAAGGAAAATACAATATCTCCCTCTGAAATGTAGTGGAGTAGAAGTTCAAATTGGCATGAAAAAAAAAACCTCAAGTAAAGTACAAGTACCTCATATTTGTACTTAAATACAGTAGATTTGTAAATGTACTTAGTTACCACCACTGATCATGTTTCAGAGCATTTACTTAATGTGTGGTGAGATCTTTCAAACAAGAAAAAAAGCAACTATTAAGTATTTACTGGTATGCTTATCAGAATTGAGAGCAAGTGGTGACATCAGAGGACACTAAAATAATAAGAAAATAATTTAATTTTAATAATTTTAATACT
>NW_024665898.1:0-232 GCF_008729295.1 Plectropomus leopardus | reverse complement strand
AACTATGGTCTGTGTAGAGTAACTTAAAGTAAATATTATAGATTTAAGATGTAAGATAACATAAATAAACTGTAAACTGCAGTAAACCTCTTGTCTTCGCTTCTTTCCGACATCACCTGAACGCAGCAGCTCACCTGAGGACCGCCCGGTTTGAAAAGAGGCGGGAAGCTGTGAGCGGCCTCACGAGGACAAAACAGAGACAAAACAGCGTCTGAGCCGGGAGGACACACGG
>NW_024665897.1:0-1064 GCF_008729295.1 Plectropomus leopardus | reverse complement strand
TGTGTGTGTGTGTGTGTGTGTGTGTGTGTGTTCAGTCTGCAGCAGGTGACTCAGCGAGGTGACGATGATGAAGAGTCCTCCTCCTCCTCCTCCAGTTTCCCTCCTGCAGAGACTCTCCTCCTGCTGGGAGCTGTGGGAGTGGAGCTGCCTGAACGCCTGTCAGCACAGCTACAGGTAGTGACATCACTGTGACATCACTTCTCTCTGCGTTTCATCAGTCGTTCAGCTCCCCCTCGTTCACTTACTGAGGGGGGACGGCTCCCGTCACACGGAAGCGGCGTGGACAGCTGAGGGGGGACAGTGTCTCATATGAGCGGACAGGCGTGTTGTGGCGTCTGAGCCCGGCGCCGGATCGATCGGGAAAACTGAAACTGCAAAACATCTGGAACTAAATTCCTTTACATCTTTTCTTCTTCTTCGTTGGTGCAGCTAGAGTTTTACCTCACCGTAAACCGCAGTGCATTGTGGGTGACCACGGTTGTTGACTTGCTCCCTCTGAGGTCACGGTCGCAAATCTTCACTTTCTTGAATAACTGATGGAAATTCTTGAACTTTTACACAATATCCTACTTTTGGGAGATGCACCTGTAGTCGTCAGTAACTGATCAATAACTGATGAGTCACTGATGAGTAACTGATCAATAACTGATGAGTAACTGATCAATAACCGACGAGTGACTGATCAGTAACTGATCAATAACTGATGAGTGACTGATGAATAACTGATGAGTCACTGATGAGTAACTGATCAATAACTGATGAGTGACTGATTAGTAACTGATCAACACAATATCAGCTCTTTAACGCTGTGAGACCTCGCCTCTCACATTTTAACCCTTTGAGAATGAAGCTCATTCGTGTGATTTGTTTCTAAAACATGAGCAAAGGAAACTTTGGTGAAAATGTCCTCCACACTTCAGAAATGAGCAAAACTCGAGAAAATGTGCAGGAAAAAAAGGAAAAAGGGGAGAAAATTATCCGTTTCCTGTTGGTTTCTCCTCACAGCGTTCAGCAGCTCAGCAGCAGCCATGTTTGTGGCGTGTGCAGGGCGAGCTCTGCGCTGC
>NW_024665896.1:0-428 GCF_008729295.1 Plectropomus leopardus | reverse complement strand
TTTTTTACAGCCTGGGATACTAAAAGGAAAAAAAAACCCTTTAATAATTTTTTTAACAAATGCTGACCTCTGCAAATATTGATTAGATCAATATTACCTAAAATAAACCTACACAGTAGGGAGGAATCGCACATGGACAAGCATCTAAAAGCATATATGTCCATTTAGTTCCTGCGTAGCAATCATGGATGGATTACAAGGCAGGTTTAATGGGCACAGGCCCAGGGGCCGATAGTGTCAGGGGCCCAACTGGTCACATGCAAAATGACAGTCAAATCAAAATGTATCAGCCTCAAACAGACAGAAAATCATCGCAAAGAGAAGAGACACAAGACTAAGAAAATGGAAAGGAACTAAAAGAGACACAAAACGCCTTCAAAAAGGGACTTCAAGAGACACAAAAAAGACCTATAAAGACAGAAATACCT
>NW_024665895.1:0-222 GCF_008729295.1 Plectropomus leopardus | reverse complement strand
AACACAGCTTGTCCTGCACTTCATCTAACTAATTGCACATGATTATAAAGGAGTTTTAAAGGGGCAGTGTGTAGGATTTAGGGTGATGTATTGGCAGGCATTGAATATAATGTAATAAGTAAGTTTTCCTTAGAATGAACTGCTTATATCACAATAAATTTACCTTAAAATAATCAGGAGCCCCCAAAACAAGAAAATGACCTTTAAAATGTGTTGAACATG
>NW_024665894.1:0-204 GCF_008729295.1 Plectropomus leopardus | reverse complement strand
CTTTAATGAAATTGTGAGAGGACCAATCAGACAGAAATATATATTGCTGTTTTGGGTGTCGGGGCAATGGTTTTGGAAAAAATACTGTATAAGTTACTGCTAATTCAACCCAAACATTTCCTGCTGCTGCAGCTTCACATTAAAAGCATTTTATTGGTAGCACTGCAGTCATTTTCACCATATTTGACATCAGATCAGTTTGAA
>NW_024665893.1:0-204 GCF_008729295.1 Plectropomus leopardus | reverse complement strand
TATGTTACTCACCCGTGAGCGTGCAGTTGCCCCATTAATGAACACCCGATGTAACGAAGAGAAGTCTGAAGAAAAGCTCTATCCTATAGAGGGGTGTGTCCTGATGGACACCACACAAACACACAAAAAAAGAAAGAAAAAAGACATAAGTAAATAATTACAAATATTGAATTAAAATATTAATTATAATATTGTAATTATAAA
>NW_024665892.1:0-296 GCF_008729295.1 Plectropomus leopardus | reverse complement strand
TGGCTTAAAGGCAGATTGATTAAGTCAAAGATAAAGCTACAATTTGCTACCAAGTAAACACTTTAGACACAAGATCAATGTGGTTTGTTTTGAAGCTTAATTGAAATGTAATCTGAACTTCTTTATTTCAAATAAAAGGATTTAAACTAAATTAGTGTTTAAACAATGAGCAGATGATTAACTGATTACTTCTAGATTATCAATTGAGCGTTTCAGTAAAAAAAGCCAGACATTCTCTGATTCCAGCTTAAATGGAAAAGAGATGCAAGAATGTGGCAGTTTTGTTTGTCTTATAT
>NW_024665891.1:0-308 GCF_008729295.1 Plectropomus leopardus | reverse complement strand
TGGCTTAAAGGCAGATTGATTAAGTCAAAGATAAAGCTACAATTTGCGACAAAGTAAACACTTTAGATACAAGATCAATGTGGTTTGTTTTGAAGCTTAATTGAAATGTAATCTGAACTTCTTTATTTCAAATAAAAGGATTTAAACTAAATTAGTGTTTAAACAATGAGCAGATGATTAACTGATTACTTCTTGATTATCAATTGAGCGTTTCAGTAAAAAAAAGCCATCTCTGATTCCAGCTTAAATGGAGAAGAGATGCAAGAATGTGGCAGTTTTGTTTGTCTTATATAATTCATATATTAATA
>NW_024665890.1:0-430 GCF_008729295.1 Plectropomus leopardus | reverse complement strand
CTGCACGCGCACAGACAGGGTGTAGTCCGGGTCCTCTAGGGGGTCCAGGTTCCTCCTCCTAATTTCTGACAAAACAGAGAAGGATGAAAGCTTCACTTAAAGACTTTTCTTTCTTTTTTTTTTGTCAGCCGGACATTGTATAAACTAGACAAATGAGGCTGACATGATGAATAGACACTGCACATTCGTTACCTTACTGAAGCTTCTATTTTCCTTTGTATTTATTACGAACAAAACAACTGAGCTAACAAACAACAATAATAATAATAGTAAACAATAATTAAAAGTAGTTTATGAAAATTACTGACATATTAATAACTGTGACCAGAGATATGCAGGTATGTGTGAGGAGGACAAACAAATAAATGACAAATTAATAACAAATAATAAATTAATAAATAAGAATCAATTGTAACAATAATGATATTGA
>NW_024665889.1:0-404 GCF_008729295.1 Plectropomus leopardus | reverse complement strand
TTTTTTTTTTTTATTTATGTCATGCAGACCAGAATAGTTGAACGACATTTACAGTTTGGGGGGAGTGCAAATTCAGCTAAAACTGGCTCTTTAAACAATATTTCGTGGCATGGCTGAAACCAGTACAAGGCACTGCATACTAGGCTCGATGTAATATGTTTTCTGACGTAAAATGTTTTGTTTTTTTTTTTTTTTAAATAGACAAAGACCTGCTCCCTATGTAGATATAAACAGTTCATTCTAAGGCAACAAAAAGACAACAATCCTTATTTTCAGGTTATTATACACTGAAGAAAACATACTTATTACATTATATTCTATTTTTGCCAATGTATCTCCCTAATTCTATACACTGGACCTTTAAAAAAAAAAAAAATCAGTGGTGTCCCCTTGAATGGACACTA
>NW_024665888.1:0-597 GCF_008729295.1 Plectropomus leopardus | reverse complement strand
TCTGCGGAGTATAATGCAGATTAGGTGAATTAAATACTTTCCACAGATTAACGCACCTATTGCTCAGTGCATGCTTGGATAAGTCTTTCATTGCAGGTCCCTGCAGCTTTGGACAGAGTAGTCACTATATGGATGGATGGATGGATATATAGATAATTAATGAAGACGACACTGTGTAAATATGTAAAGTACGTGGATAGGAGCATGTGAGGTTAAAAAAGCTGTCGGATCTAACAGAATCATCAATGCACTCAAAAACTTCTAAAGTACCAAAAATCTGGCAAAATCTTTGTAAGTATTAAAATGAAAAGTATCTGTTTTGCAGATATTCATATTTATATTTAAATTTATTTTGAGTTCATTATTAATGATCCATGTGTGCAGTTGGAGATTATTTTAATCTGCAGGTCCTTCAACAGTTTTAAAATGTCTTAAATCCAATTTAATAAATAAATTTAATAAATATTAGGCTTGAAAAGTCACTTAATACAGCGTTTCAGCTAATCCCTAAAAAGTCATTAGTCCACCAGTCAAAATATAAGGCCTTAATTGGCATTAAAATGTCTTAAATCAGTCTTTCAAAAGACTTAAAAATGC
>NW_024665887.1:0-400 GCF_008729295.1 Plectropomus leopardus | reverse complement strand
GCCGACTCAGCATTGAAAATTTGAAGGCAAACGGTTATATTTATGCCGACATTTAAAACACTTCTTTTGTTGCAGTTGCATGTTCTTGAAATTAATAATCCATTTTTTTTAGGGATGCAAGATATTGGATTTTTTAATGATATCCGATTTGCCAATATATAATAACTGATTTGAATGACAACAGATATATATTCACCAGCAGATGGAGACAAATACAATGCTTTTCAAGATATGTAATATTTATTTCCTGTGCAAAATAAGAAAAATAATTCAAGGTTAATGTTTTGTACGTCTTACGGAAGTCCTGAGGGGAAAGGGAGAAAACGTTTTTTTCTGGTAATCCATTTTCTAAGTTCAAAAATTTTTCTTTTCATGTGTGCAATAAATTAAAAAAAATAAA
>NW_024665886.1:0-2866 GCF_008729295.1 Plectropomus leopardus | reverse complement strand
CAGAGGCTGGTTCTTTCATTAGGGAGCGCTGTTAGGATTTATACCATTTGCTTATTCATTTCACCACACTGAAACTTAACTGTTCATTCTGCTGGCTCTAAAGGTTTGCCTTCACTCACAGCAGCTGCTTCTCTCCTCTCATCCATCAATCTGATCTGATCAGCTCTGAATGGATGGAAAGATCTGTTATCCAGCCCATTACAGTGCTGCGTTCATGGACACCCCTAACACCCTCCTAATTTTGTAGGAAATGCTGGCCCTAAGGGGCCGTTTAGATGGCAATGGTTCTTGCATGAATGTTAAACTTTTGTTTCAAAATATTAAAATTGAGTTCTCTGTCACCGTTTAAACTGGCAATGCAAAAAAAAAAAATGATCAAGGGTCAAAGTGATGCTCTTCTAGCCTGAGTTTTTTATGGTGTGGCTGTGGAAAGACGTGCACAGACATGGCACTGTGAGAGTAGAGAGGAGGAAAATGAATCCTGACTGTCTCTGAGCGTTTGTTTACATCAGACTCGTGCTTTCAGGCCTGAAATTGAAAAGCAAAGCAAGAAAGCCTCTATTAATACCTGGTTAGCACCACTGCCAATTCAGCAGAAGCACTATTTAACTTTTAGTGTGTGTGTGCGTGTGTGTGTGTGTACTCTATCAACCATTCTTTCACTAAATGAATGTTACAGTAACAGTTGTTAATGGATTTGGCAGACTGTTGCTTTAGTGTTTATTCACTGCTAACTTTTTGGCTCTCCTCCTGTCTCCCTCGTTGCTAGAGACACAGCATTTCGTACCCTGAAGGAAGCCCTGAAGTGTAACTATGAACACTGGCAGATCTGGGAGAACTTCATCATCGTGTGCATTGACATCGGGGAGTTTGCTGAAACCATCAAGGCCTACCATCGCCTGATGGACCTTCGGGAAAACTACAAGGACGTCCAGGTAAAGACCTGCACTTAACCCTTTGGACCTGCTTCAAAATCCCACACGCTCGTGTCACTCTGTGCACAAAATGTGCTTTTTAAACTCAAGCTTTAAAAAATAATGGACATTGATATTATTTAGTATTTTTTTAATCAACATCAGTCCTACTCATGAATATCAAATATTTATTAATTTTCAGATATTAACCCTGTATATGCCAGGTTTTTGTTGTGATACAACTATGTTTTTAGATGAAAAAACCAAACACAAAAATTGAATTATTTTCAATATACTACATGCAAAGATTTATTCTTTTTTGATGATCACAGCCTGTGATATGTCAGTGAATTGCAGCAACATTGATTGTGACAGTGTACTCAGTGGAAACAGCATGTAATTTCTCCATATTACAAATATGGCAAAAATGACAGCTGGAAAATAGTAAAAATGATCAATTCCAAGGCAAAACCCCAGAATGACACCCAGAAATAATACTATGCACATTTTTATGTGTTGATGGCTGTGGGATCAAAAATTGCAGTTTGAATGGGTTTCAATGGAGCATTTTTTGCACTTAACAGTCTGAATGTAACAATTTTATTTCCACAGTGTATTTTAGACTTATTGTAGGAGCTGAGCTGGAAATTCACAGATTAAACAAAAATACACAAGCTTGCCCAAATGTATACCATACGCATGAACACAGCCGGAATTTCAAAAAATGAAGCATGTAAAATGCGCCTAACAGTCCCTAAGGGTTAATATCATCTTAGGTGTCATAATTCTGCACTCCCTGACATTATGCATTGTGGGGAATTCATGTGGAATACAACTGTTGTTCTGAAAAGGCTGTCATAGCAAATCACATCTGCAGTTTTTTCTTCCAACCAAACAGCAGTTAATGTTCTGATTCTGATTTTACTCCACTTTCAACAAATTGTACTTGTTCTTTTGGAAGAACAAGTACAATGAAGAAAGGGAGGGAAGTGCCAGAGCGTTTTTGTCTTCATGACAGTTGAGGTTAAATCACTTCGTAGTAAGGTCAGCTTTGATGTTTTTAACCTGGACTCTATTTTCCCTTTTTTTGTGTCCAAGTGACTTATGGGAGCAATCTTTTTTAAAAGGTTCTACAACACTTGGAAAAGAGGGGTGAGGGAGGGGTACTCTAACTTGCTAGATGCCACTGAATCTTACACAGTGATCCTACAAGCATATCTCAGCAATCGCACATCCACCAACACACTCTCAGCACCAAAATGAGCCATCACATCATCATAAACAAACCAAACAGTAGGCTCTAATGTTTCAGTATGATTAAATTTCTACCACATCCTTTTTTATTTTATTTTATTTTATTTTAAGTTTTGTAGTTTGGAGCACTCTGAGTCAAAAAGCATCTTTTGGTTTTGGGAAAAATGCCCAAACCACCTCAAATTCATGTTTCAAATGATTTTACAAGTTTTTTCTTCTTGGCCTGTTTTTGTTTGCCTTATTTTTGGCCACTTTTAACCCAGCGTGTTCATATATGCTGTTCGTGTCGCCATCAGTCACATCAATTAGGCGGCAAGATGTAAAAGTTGAAAAGGTTAGCAGCAGCCCAGTGATCCAAGTACAACAATCAGTAAATGGAATTTGGCTTTGCTCCGTTCCCCTTCTCCTCTTTGTTTTTAAAACTGCATTTAGGACAAAAATGCACGATATTACACATGAACTCAGACTGCTGGAAGTACATATGGTTGGTTTTGGATTTGGCAAAAAATGTATTTCAAAGACTGATGTACTTAACCTATGGCTTCAGTACAAGGCCTGCCGCCATAACTACTTTAGTTTGATTATATATTTTCTCAGAAATAATAATAATAACATGCTAAATGTATGTAATTGTCATTTGAGATAATTTTGTGCCAGTGAGATATATATGTATGTGCGTGTGTGTGTATACAGTATGT
>NW_024665885.1:0-361 GCF_008729295.1 Plectropomus leopardus | reverse complement strand
AAGCTTATTTACAAGGTGAGTCCAACAGTGGCTTTCTCTTTTTTTTTCTTTTTAGGGCTAAATATTAATTTGTATTCTGTCATTAAGTCCTTAATATTAGGAAATGAAAGATAAACAACAGCGAAGTCAAGCAATCTTTACTGCTGCTCCCAGCACCCATTGACCCTCATCTCTGGAGCTCTCGCCCACAAACTATCCGTGATATTGACTCTTTCCCCACTTTCAAATACCACCTCAAGACACACCTTTTTAACTTAGACTTAGTTTTTAGATTTTAACTGTATATTGATTTATTTATGTCCTGATTTTTTGTTGTCTTTATTATTGTTGTATCTGTTAGGGTACAATGAGTGTCCTGAAA
>NW_024665884.1:0-237 GCF_008729295.1 Plectropomus leopardus | reverse complement strand
TTTGTTTTTTTAATATATTTTTATGTTTTATCTCACTTTTAACATTTTAATAGTTTTTTTTTTTCTAGTATTCTTTTTTTCTTAAAAATTTCAGTTTCTTTATTTTCTGAATAATTTGGGGGGTGTTTTTTCTTCTCTTTATTTAACATTATTCGAGGGTTTTGTGTGTGTGCTTTTTAATATTTTTTGATCATTTGTATTTCCTTTTTTCTGATAATTTAGTTTTTTAAAATATTT
>NW_024665883.1:0-206 GCF_008729295.1 Plectropomus leopardus | reverse complement strand
CAAGCCAGTGTTTGGTTTTCCAGTATTGGTATATTCATTTTTTTTTACACTGAAATATAATATCACCACAAAGATGAGTGGATTATGAGACAATGCGCCACTGAGCACAGATATGCAGAGGGCCTCACCACCTCTTCTACATAGCAACAAGACCCACAAACTTTGTTGTGGTTATGCATCTCTTTGTAATTGTTATGCATCCTTTT
>NW_024665882.1:0-201 GCF_008729295.1 Plectropomus leopardus | reverse complement strand
AGATCAATATTTTCTTTTACATTATTACATTATAACAGTTCCTCATTGATTGAAATATTTGTCTCTTTCTATTGAGTCTGAGCTTTTAAAGTCTGTGCTGAATCCATAGTCATACTGGTAATCTGATTTTGCCAAGCCCAGTGTCTTTGTGTGCGTGTGTGTGCGTGCAAATCTTTCTGCAATCCTATCCTTGTTTATCAA
>NW_024665881.1:0-356 GCF_008729295.1 Plectropomus leopardus | reverse complement strand
ATCTGTGAAACATGACACCACTTTTAGATCTGCATCCAGACAGTATTTGCAAATCATTGTGAAAGGTCCAGGAAAATGCAGTCCTGTTAACCCTTTGAAACCTGAGCAAACTCGATTGACTTTTATCAACACCATTGGAAGAAGGCAATGAGCAATGAAAGAAGACATGACCCAAAAATTATCTAAAAATTAATTTAAAAGAAAATGTTCTGCAAATTATTATTAGTATAAGTTTAAAAAACAAAACAAAAAAAACAACAGGAAAATAAAACTTGGAAAAGTTCTTAAAAAATACCTTTTTTTTTTTCTTTTCTTCCCCTAGATATTTTCACCTGTCTTTAACCCCCCCCCCCCCC
>NW_024665880.1:0-319 GCF_008729295.1 Plectropomus leopardus | reverse complement strand
CCGTGGTCTCACCTTGGCATGTTGATGTCCCTGTTTCGCGGTCGACGTGCCACCTTGCTGAAGGCGATCCTGACGCCCACCGCCACCACCAGCGTGAAGGAGATCACGCCTCCGATCACATAGGCCGTACTGTCATAAGACACCTTTTCTTCAGTCTCATCTTAATGTTCTTCGTTCTGTCTGCACCGCCACTAACAGTCAGTAAACCCCTCAGTCTACCTGTCCCGTGGTCTCACCTTGGCATGTTGATGTCCCTGTTTCGCGGTCGACGTGCCACCTTGCTGAAGGCGATCCTGACGCCCACCGCCACCACCAGCGT
>NW_024665879.1:0-357 GCF_008729295.1 Plectropomus leopardus | reverse complement strand
GACTCATTTGTTTAATGCTTAACCAGTGCTGTTCTGATTACCTTATCACAGGAGGCAGACGGGCAACGCACAAGTGAGCCCACAGATAGCTCGGCTCCAGCTGACAGTGATGTAAAAGCAGAGGGGGATGTGTCGAGCGAAAGACCCCAGACTTCACAAGAGGAACCTGAAAACTCTCCTCCTGACACGGAGGACGTCCAGGAGAAGACAGACGCTGTAGATTAAGTGAAGTGAAAACGACAAAAAGGATTTATCATCTATCTAAAATGTGAAAAAAAATCCAAATAAACTTAACACACTTCAGATAATTGACACTGTTATGACCTTATCCAGTAGGTGACGCCCTGTGTTTAGTTT
>NW_024665878.1:0-395 GCF_008729295.1 Plectropomus leopardus | reverse complement strand
GGAATCCAATATATGCCAGGAATCCAATGAATGCAAAATGTGCCCAACAACGACTAGCATCTGGAATTAACTCTGACTCTGATTTTAAATTAATGAACAAACACTGAACACGCTGTATTCCTTTCTAAATAAAATCCCTGTGTGGAAAAGTAAAACTCACATTATCAGAGAGCCTCAACATTTTAAGTCAGATAGCAGACTAGAAAACTTTTCTTCTTCCCATTAAAAACCCATTAAAAACTCCCCTCATATTTTTTTAATCTTCCTGCTTAACCCTTTGAAACCTGGATGGACAAAAAGAGCTAGGACACATATTTGTAATTATCATAGATCTATGTTCTAAATTATTTCACATAGTTACTTTTATTTTAAAGCACTTTTCTGGTAATTTCCTC
>NW_024665877.1:0-478 GCF_008729295.1 Plectropomus leopardus | reverse complement strand
CCTTACTTTATTTCATTTGCAGAAGATGACAATTAGAGCAAGTTTGAAGTGAAATTTATTAGGGCTGCAAATAATGATTATCTGGCAATTACTATATGTCTGTAAAACATTTAAATAAATAGTGAAAAATGCTCATTCCTTTATCCTAAAGCACAAAGAGACATCATTAAATGCCTTGGTGTTTTTTTGTGTGTGTGTTTGTTTGTTTGTTTTTAAACCAACAGTCCAAAGCTCCCAAATGCTCAATTGACCATCATGTAAGACCAAGAAAAAAAAAGCAAATTATTGTCTTTGAGAACCTGGAATCATTGAATGTATGAATAATTACTTAAGCTATTGCTTGATAATCAAGATAGCTGCTTATTTTCTTTTTATCGATTAAATGACTAATTGTTGCAGCTCTAAAATATATTGAAAACATCTTGGTATTAACCCAACATTAAACAAAAATATTGCACACAAGTACTCCAGTGATTTA
>NW_024665876.1:0-548 GCF_008729295.1 Plectropomus leopardus | reverse complement strand
AATGCACCAAAATATATGGCCACAGTGTATGCACGGCAGTCACTGTCGCACGCTTTGTTGAGCCTCTAAAAGAGTCCAAGGCAACATCATCTAACATGAGGCGATACAGCACAATAAGCCATCACAGCGCTGCCTCCTCTGCCCCCAGTCAGCCAGCATGTAACCCCCCCAGCATGCACTCAGTTAACCAGTCAGCTAACCAGTCAACCAGTTCTCCTGCAGCCTGTCAGCTCTCCAAGCAGTGACCCCATCTTCCTCCACAACTCAGGAAACCCCCCACAATGAAGATGACCTCAGCACTATAAATGCTATATCTACAGTATATCAACCGACATATCATCGACATGGTTGATGAGATAGGATGAAAAACTTGGTGTGTCCCTGGGAAAATAGTTGCATAAGGTTAAGAGTGAGAGTGTGACATGCAAACATCAATCTTAACCCTTTGAAACACAAGCAAATTGGCTAGATTTTTTTTTAAAACATAGAAAGAATTTTTAAGAAATTTGTAAAAACTGAAAAAGAAAATGGCCAGAAAATTTGTACAA
>NW_024665875.1:0-1052 GCF_008729295.1 Plectropomus leopardus | reverse complement strand
TGTGTGTGTGTGTGTGTGTGTGTGTGTGTGTGTGTGTGTTTCGGGTGCTTTTATTGTGTCGGGGAGCTTCCTGTGCTGCTGCAGTGTGACGGTTGTTGTTGGTGTTAAAGTCACTAAATAAAGTCGCCTGTAAATGTTTGTATCAGTGAACTAATGAACATTAACCTTCATCATCATCATCATCTTCATCACTAACTGTTTGTTTTCTCTGATCAGCTGTTTGTTTGTTTGTTTGTTTGTTTGTTTGTTTGTTGGTTGGAGCTTCAGTCTGTTTGCCTTAACGTGGGTCAGTGGCTCCGTGTGTGTGATTAGTTTTTTTAAGGTGCACTGTACACGAATGTTTTCACTCACATGTGACCAAAGCTTCCGGTTCTGATCCGAGACAATAAAAGACTCTGCTTCCTGTTCAGCAGATCTGTCATCTGACGCTCATCAATAAACTCCACGGACACTTTTCTTAAACCTCTGAGTTGCCGCTCACTGCTCTCATTACGCCGGGCCCCAGGCCTGGAAAACCTGGGAAAGTCATGGACTTCAACCTTTTAGCCCTGGTGGTGTGATTTCTCTCAGAAACAAGCACCTTTGTTATGAATGCTCCGCAAAGGCAAGAAATTCAAATCAGTAGATTTAGATTTTTTTATTTTTAAGCGAGGGAAAAATGTCCACAAAACTATTTCTATTGATTATCAGGATTGTAATTTGACATTGTTTTACATAACCATTTTATGCCTTTTTTTGTTTTTCTTTTACACTCTGGTTTTTACACTTTGTTTGGTTTTCCTTATTTTCAGGAAAAATGTGAAGGGAAAACAAAAAAGCTAGGGGGGGAAGTACGTAATTAGTATCGCATATACAAAATAAAAGGTTTTCCAGAGTAATGGAAAACCTGAAAAAGGCCTGGAATTTAACAAGCACATTTCCCAGGCCCGGAGAAGTCACGGAACTAAAATCAGTGAAAGTTTTGGAAAGGTCGTGGAATGAATAAAAAGTTGTAGACATACATACAATACACTGTGTGTGTGTATATATATGTATATATATATATATATACA
>NW_024665874.1:0-554 GCF_008729295.1 Plectropomus leopardus | reverse complement strand
CACTACCCAGTTAGGTTCAGAAAAAAGATAATGCTTTTGGTTAAAATAACTATATATGTTATGTAGAGGACTGAAGTACATCAAAAAGTGACATAAGTACACTATAAAATATTTGATTGTACATATACAGTAAATTGCTGACTATTAGTTGCATTACTTTCGTAGTAAGTTATTGTATCATTTTACAGTGATTTGTTGTCAGATATTACAGTTAAATCCTGTAAAATCCTTGAAATAATCAACAGTGTACATGCAGTTAAAGAAGTCAACATTTAGTTTCATATGTGACAGGAACAGCGGTCTCCTGGGCGAAAGTCCTGTTTTTGTTGAAACGATCAATCACCCAGACATCTTTTCTACGCTGACTTTCTCTGTCTTTATACCACCAGTGGGGTCGTAACATAATCCACCGCCAGTTGCGTGACATCGTTAAACCAGGGTATTTGTGTGTACACCATGACAGGAGACCCTCACTGACTTTCCATTGACATTGTGTCCATGGTGCCGGCATATCATTTAAATAATTAAATAATAAATTTAAGACAACATTGTCA
>NW_024665873.1:0-237 GCF_008729295.1 Plectropomus leopardus | reverse complement strand
TTTTCACTTCACTTAATCTACAGCGTCTGTCTTCTCCTGGACGTCCTCCGTGTCAGGAGGAGAGTTTTCAGGTTCCTCTTGTGAAGTCTCGGGTCTTTCGCTCGACACATCCCCCTCTGCTTTTACATCACTGTCAGCTGGAGCCGAGCTATCTGTGGGCTCACTTGTGCGTTGCCTGTCTGCCTCCTGCGATAAGGTAATCAGAACAGCACTGGTTAAGCATTAAACAAATGAGTC
>NW_024665872.1:0-442 GCF_008729295.1 Plectropomus leopardus | reverse complement strand
GCTGCAAATTCTAAAAACAGATGCAAAGAACTACAAAGAGACACACAACCACAAAGAGTTGCAAAGACATTCAAAATAACAAAAAAGGCAATTGAAACAAAAAATACTTTAATAACTGATCTTTTGTCACATTTTTAATTAAAAAAAAACCTGATTGGACTGCTCTAACATGAATGTTGTCTGAGTCCTCTTTGATATTGAATTTAACATCTTTGGGATTTGTGATTGTTGGTTTTGAAAAAAAAATCCCAACATTTTAGACAGAATTAACCAAAAATAAATAACTAAAAATAAAACAGCCAACACATTAGCTGATAATGAAAAAATAATTAGTTAATTGTTTTCTGATTTCACTGTGTTTGTTCTGGTTTTCTGTTGCCTTACTGCAAAAATACTTCCCTCTTGTGGGACAATAAAGATCTCAACTGAACTTGACTGAATG
>NW_024665871.1:0-422 GCF_008729295.1 Plectropomus leopardus | reverse complement strand
CCTTTCGCTGCTTCGAGTCAGCTCACGTTTGATACACTGGATGTGAAGTGATATCTAATCCCGGGGTGTGTGTGTGTGTGTGTGGGGGGGGGGGGGGGGGGGGGGTTGAAATTGAATGGGTGTAATCATTCATGCACTATGGTGAACTGTTTAGGGGACAGGGGTGATAAAAACATCTCAACAGTTGAAAAAAAACAAAACAAAACATCTCAAACAACAGTATTATGCAGGAGACAGTACAATCCTTCTAGGTGAAGTACTATTGTTCACTTTTTTGTTCTTAGAGGATGTCATTCAGTGCCATGGGAGTTTTTGAATGCCCTTGTTTAGTTATTGCTCATTCTGGATCATATATTATTATTAAAGGCATTCTTGTTTACACTTAAGATATAATAAAATCTCATATAATATCTCACACTAGG
>NW_024665870.1:0-520 GCF_008729295.1 Plectropomus leopardus | reverse complement strand
ATTGTTGACAAAATTAGTTGCCAACAAATGTAATTGTTGCACCCTTAATGCTTGCCAGAGGACTCTGGCAGGAAATAAGGGTGCTTTATGGTGAATAAGTTGCTGTGACATCGGAAGACTGGAACGCTCTGGATCACTGCTATATGCCGTTAATAGTCAGCTACATAGTGGAATTGTTGCCTGTGTTCAGAAGGCGTGACCGTGCAGCCACCTTTCTGAGGTCAAAATACATAAATAAACTATAACACATGGCCTCCGTGACATGTTTATATGGATGGATGGATGGATGCTATAGCAACCTGTTAGGTCCATGACAGGACTAGATTTTAGTTGAATATTCTGTTATATCAGCAGGAAAGTTCATCAAAAATACTTTTGAATGAAATATTCATGTCTTTGTTGTTACTAGTCAGCACATGCATAAAATAACTTCAATTTGCATTTAGAAGATAATGGCTAAATAAGAGCCACCAATTCAAAAAAGTCAAATATTTGTGTTAATAATCAATAGATTATTCAG
>NW_024665869.1:0-317 GCF_008729295.1 Plectropomus leopardus | reverse complement strand
TTACTTTCATGAAAAACAGTTTTGTCTTTCAGACATTAAGATTTTTTAGGCAGAAACAGAGGTCGTAGTAGACACAGCATCCATAAAAACCCTGGACACCAGCACTTTTCAGTGACTTCCAGGCATTGTTAAAGGATCAGCTGCTCATCAGAAAATCAGAAAAATATGAAAAATGTTTCCATGTCAGTCCATCAGATCCTTGCAATGCTTCATAAAGAATGTGTGGAGTCAGATGTCTGCTGCAGAACAATCTGCAGAACTCAAAGGATCCATTCCACCCCTACGGAGGCCTTAGGTCTTTACCCGCAGTGGATTAA
>NW_024665868.1:0-250 GCF_008729295.1 Plectropomus leopardus | reverse complement strand
GCCCAATATCATATCAGCCATCAGGTGGACATGCAGGTGTGACCAGTCTGTCAAGCTACTCATATCCCATGAAAGTAGACTTAACTGGTTTATGCCCATTGCTTTTCATGTCACTGTTATTTCTCCATACTCGAGGACATGATTTGGTTTCAGTTTTACAGGACTTTCAATAGATAAACCAGCTAGAGTGACCATCACAAGCTGGTGTGACCAGATAAACCATCAAAATTATGCGAAAATATCAAACAAG
>NW_024665867.1:0-301 GCF_008729295.1 Plectropomus leopardus | reverse complement strand
GCTTTATTTATTTGTTTATTTTTTTCAAAAATATAAGAAGGAGGTAACGAAAGACAAAATGACCCAAGTAAAAGAAAATTATCAGAAAATTTGCCAAATAAATAAATAAAATAAGTGCGAGGTAAGAAATGACTTGAGAAAAATCTTAAAAACTATAATAATACTATAAAACAATTTTAAATGAATAATTAAAAGAAAATAAAAATAGAAAATACCATCAAATTGCTTCATTACACCTCTTTTTTAACGTCTCCCGTTTACTCTGGTGGTATTTCTTCTTCATGGTTTCAGTGGAATGAGC
>NW_024665866.1:0-346 GCF_008729295.1 Plectropomus leopardus | reverse complement strand
AATATTATATCTCAGCAACCACAAGGCTCAAGATTAAAGACTAAACATGACAAATTAACTACTATGTATGTTACTGGAGCAGATTAAATTAAGGAAGAAGCCAGATTAAATTTTTTTTTTTTGTCCTTGCATGAAAAAACATTACAGTTTTAGAGTGAATATATCTTTGAAATAATGAATAATTTGCCCAAAAGCTCTAAGAAACCATAAAACAAAATCTGAGCAGAGATGAGTGCTTATAAAAATGAAGCAGGACACAATGGGAGAGCATTAATTGAAAAATTCTTAGGTGAAATATTGAAATTAGCATTTTTATTAGTCCACCCTATTAAACCCATTAAAAACA
>NW_024665865.1:0-744 GCF_008729295.1 Plectropomus leopardus | reverse complement strand
ATCCACTACTTTGTGAGAGAGTTTGAGGTACTTGTCATGAGCCTAACAGATATGTATTAAATATAAGGCTGCAAACCGTATTTAAAAATTTAGATCTACTTACAGTTGTGATTATGCCTTTGTGTTTGACTTGTGGGTGCAATGTCACTGATAACAGATATTTGGACTTTTTTTTAAGCATTATTTAGATTTTTTTTTTATCCTTAAACACTGCTGTCATTCACTAAGCTGTGCATCAGACACTGAGAATCTACCAGAATCTACCTTTTTGCAAGTATTAGTAAAACACTAACCATGGACAATAAAAGTCCAGTGTGTATGATTTAGTGGCAGAGTGCAGTGAGGTTGCAGAACAGACACTCCTGTGTGCCAACTTGTAGAACTACAGTGGTCATCGCAAAAAACATGAATAACCTTCAGAGAAATGATACCAATGATACAGTCATACTAGTGATACTAGTGATACTATTGTGTCACCAATGTGACACAATAGTGTTTTTTGTCATTATGTTTAATAATGTACTCTAATGAATGAAGTGCATTTTTTTTTTGTGAACAACAGCTTATTTTTTTGTATTTTTTTGTTTTTTGTATGTATTTTTTTTTTTTGTATTTTTGTTTCTTTTTTTTCAATAAGTGAGAGAAGCATTCTGTTGTCTTTTGTACAAATTGACCAAACAACATTTCTGATGGAGTAATCAGTATTCTTGAAAAATATTGTATTTTATCTTGTTCTTTTTTTTT
>NW_024665864.1:0-1119 GCF_008729295.1 Plectropomus leopardus | reverse complement strand
TATGACCTGTGAAAAGTGCTTAAAAACATGGAATAATATTTTGACATTATTTTAAATATGTAATTATTCCTAGACATTTTCCCTGGCTTTTTAAAAATATATATATAAAAAAAACATATTAATTTTGGGGGGAAATTTATGGAACATTTCTTTACAAGTTGCTCATTTCCTATTTGCCCACATTTTTGAAAGAACAAGAAAGCACAAGAAAAGTGATGTTACTCCAAGTTTCAAAGGGTTAAAACGGATGATCCCTGTGCTTCATGAATCTATCTGCTGTATTAAAGTGCAGTGCATTGTGGTTAACTGAGTAAAGTGGCTGTAAGATTGCTGTAGAGGCAGAGACATACTGTATGGTCAAGTACATACATGATTGTACGGCGGTCTGCAGACTGTCAAGGGAGACACATGATTAGTTTCTTTGTAAAAATCCAATTCTGGTGGTGTTTTGTGTGGGTACAGTAAGTTCAAGGACTTTAGAGGTATTTAATTTTGGAACCTCAGGCATTTAGATATGGACAGGAACCATGCTACTCCACACTGACCCTGGAAATAGCATACAGGTGTTTTCCAGCATTTAAAACAAGTTTATATTCACAAATAAGGATATAAAATGGCATCAGTGCTTGAAAACATATTGTAATGCAAATTTGAGAAGTCAGCCCAATCCGAGAAATAGACACAAAATCTAAACAAAGCATTATGTGGTGATGAAATACACAAAAGCAATATCGATACAAAGTCAGTTAGGATCTTTTGTTGAAGTGGACAAACAAATGAACTCTTTTAAACCTGAGCAAACTGGCTTGATTTCTTTCAAAAACATAGTAAGAGGGAACTTATCAACTTATCAATCACACATTTACCATCCTTATTACAAAAGAACTGATTAACTGCAATGTCTACAAACATTGACATGACATATAAAACACATCCAACAGAAAGATCTTTTTTAAATAATATTTTATTGAGATTTAATGTATATATCAAAATGCGTACATCAATGTACTATATATTTATGTGTGCGTGTATGTGTGTGTGTGTGTGTGTGTGTGTGTGTGTGTATACACATATCCCCTCATACAGTCACACAAAGAAAATATAATGCACAATGACAGC
>NW_024665863.1:0-330 GCF_008729295.1 Plectropomus leopardus | reverse complement strand
GCTATGAGAGAGAGTGTCTTATATGTCTGTGTTCTGCTGTCAGAGATTATGTGCACACACAGATGGCGCTGTCACACGCATGTTTGTGTGTTGTGTCTCTGCAGAGGTGGACCTTAAAATAAAAAATATGTATTTTATAACTTTTTATAGCTTTTTATTTTCATATACGGTGGAAGAAGTATTCACCTCCTTTACTTAAATAGAAGTTCTGCCACACTTTGAAAATCCACTGTTAAAAGCAAAAGTCTTACACTAAAAATGTTGCTGAAGTAAAAGTAAGGAAGCATAATCGGGAAAATATACCTTGAAGTATACAATGAAGGAAAATCT
>NW_024665862.1:0-691 GCF_008729295.1 Plectropomus leopardus | reverse complement strand
AAAAAAAAAAAAAAAAAAACACAAAAAAAACAGGTAACACATGTCGTATTTGAGCTCTTCTTATGGTGCAAAACACAATTTTAGCTTTAACAACACATACTTAGGCTATGGATAAGACAGCCTGCATCAAACAAGGTAATATACATAACAAAATACAGAAAACAAAGTCAGATGCATAAAATAAGATACATAAAACAAAGTAATATATATAAAATAACATACACAGAACAGAGTAATATGCGTAACATAATATACATAAAACCAAGTAATATAGGCCTACATTACATAAGATAAATAAAACAAAGTAAATACATATAATAAGTTACATTATACACATAACATAAGACTGATAAAAAAAGTAATACACATAAGATAAATAACACATACCTACACATCATTAGATACATAGAATAAATTAATATACATAATGATATATATAACATAGTAATATACCTACACAACACAGGATACATAAAACATAGCCTAATATACATAAGATACATTTTACAAAATAATATACATAGCACATACAATACAATATACATCAAGTGACAAGACAAAGGTTAGATGTAGACTAGAAAAAATTAATAAAGCTGCATATGCAGAATTCATATGCATAAAACATACAAAATGTGTTTGATAAAAAAAGATGATCATGACTTATCTGTTTCTATGGTATGGATACATTCAA
>NW_024665861.1:0-328 GCF_008729295.1 Plectropomus leopardus | reverse complement strand
ATATACTACATATATATATAGTTTTCTTATTTTGTCATTACAAACAATGTTGTTGTACTTTCTCCTTGAAAAAAAACAAACTAATTTCTAGCAATTTTTTGTTGCCTTTTTCCCTTTGTTTTTGTTGAGAAATCAAGCCAATTTACTCAAAGGGATAAAAACTTGTAAAAGGCGTGTGAATGCACCTCAAGAAAAGTGATGACAATCAAGGTTTCATCAATTACATTACATTTATTTTGTAATGTAATTTCTGGAATTAGTTACATGTAAGTGGTAACACCGGGGCCCAAATCTAACTTTTAGCCCGGGGGTGAGTTTGAGTGTTAAT
>NW_024665860.1:0-774 GCF_008729295.1 Plectropomus leopardus | reverse complement strand
ATCCACTACTTTGTGAGAGAGTTTGAGGTACTTGTCATGAGCCTAACTAACCCTAACCCTAACCCATGTATTAAATATAAGGCTGCAAACGTATTTAAAAATTTAGATCTACTTACAGTTGTGATTATGCCTTGGTGTTTGAGTTGTGGGTGCAATGTCACTGATAACAGATATTTGGACTTTTTTTTAAGCATTATTTTGATTTTTTTTTATCCTTAAACACTGCTGTCACTCACTAAGCTGTGCATCAGACTCTGAGAAGGTGTCTACCTTTTGTACCAGAATCTACCTTTTTGCAAGTATTAGTAAAACACTAACCATGGACAATAAAAGTCCAATGTGTATGATTTAGTGGCAGAGTGCAGTGAGGTTGCAGAACAGACACTCCTGTGTGCCAACTTGTAGAACTACAGTGGTCATCGCAAAAAACATGAATAACCTTCAGAGAAATGATACCAGTGATACAGTCATACTAGTGATACTAGTGATACTAGTGATACTATTGTGCCACCAATGTGACACAATAGTGTTTTTGTCATTATGTTTGATAATGTACTCTAATGAATGAAGTGCATTTTTTTTGTGAACAACAGCTTATTTTTTTGTATTTTTTTGTTTTTTGTATGTATTTTTTTTTTTGTATTTTTGTATCTTTTTTTTCAATAAGTGAGAGGAGCATTCTGTTGTCTTTTGTACAAATTGACCAAACAACATTTCTGATGGAGTGATCAGTATTCTTGAAAAATATTGTATTTTATCTTGTTCTTTTTTTTT
>NW_024665859.1:0-278 GCF_008729295.1 Plectropomus leopardus | reverse complement strand
AAAATGTAAACTGGAGGTGGGGGAACATTTTAGTCTTAAATTTATCATTTCTCTGTGGAAAGATTGTTTTGATGCAGAAAAGTCAAAAATTGGAAATTGCAAAACCCAATTCTTGACAATATTATGAAGGTTATAATAAATCATAAAAAACAATATGATTGAATGTTTGAATGTGTGTTTCATGCACACAATTTGCCTAATCCTCATGGGTTATAAGAGACCAATATTGCAGTTGCAGCCATCAAATAATTTGTTACATTTCATTACAGAGATTAAAA
>NW_024665858.1:0-437 GCF_008729295.1 Plectropomus leopardus | reverse complement strand
TTAGTCTTTTATACTTTAATCTTCAACTTCTTTTGCTCTTCTATTTTAATTGCCTTGAGTGTGTTTTAAACGCCACCTAAATTACCATCAGTGCGTAAACTTCAACTGATCTTCGGCTTCATGTGACGCTCACACTTCAAGTTTTTCTTCAGCAATTTTATTTCAACTGTCAGAAATGTGTTTTATCTACCATGTCTGCTACGTTTGTTAGTGCTTGAACTTTAACTAAATCCTTGACTTCCTGCAGCACTCACACTTTCAGGTCCCTGTTTTACCTACCTTAAGCATGTTTTTACCACCATATCAGCTGCATTCAATATTTTAACTTTTGTTGCAACTGTGAAATTTCAGATTCAAACTTATGTAAATTTTGCATCTGTTTTTCCTGTTCCCCTAAATTATTGGAATTTGACATGTGGTTTAATCATCTATAAGTG
>NW_024665857.1:0-217 GCF_008729295.1 Plectropomus leopardus | reverse complement strand
GTTAGTCATTCGCACTTTAAGTCTAGTTGTAATTTAAAAAAAAGAAATTTGCCATTTTGTTGAACAATTGATCAAAAGATGCCATATGATACAAACACATCTTTCAATTTTGTATTAATAATGGGCTAATTAAAACAAACCAGAAATTAAATAAATCAGGAACATATGATATAAAGATCTGACATGAACACTCTTGTTGTAATTTTATAGAAATACA
>NW_024665856.1:0-303 GCF_008729295.1 Plectropomus leopardus | reverse complement strand
TAATATATAGAAGATAGATAAAAGAAAAATAAATATATACATAAAAAGATGTAAATTATTAAAAATAGAAATAGACAAGTCCTTCAGGAAAATAGGAAGAGTTTAGGTTTAGACAGGGGAAACAGCCTTGGACATTACACCTGATTATACTTACTGAAGAAATCTGACGCAATTAGTTCTTTGAATTAAAACGTTTAAGCCCTGAAATATCTAACATAGGTTGTGTAATTGTCCATAAATTAAAAAAAAATGAAGTTTTTTTGTAATAGAAAAAGCAACAATTGGGTAAGTTTGACAGAAAGT
>NW_024665855.1:0-680 GCF_008729295.1 Plectropomus leopardus | reverse complement strand
CCTGATTGACAGTATTGGGTTTAATACCGAAACCACAAATTAGGGGTTGACAGGTTATCAGCCTAGCCGATTATTGGCCCATATATTTGGTATTTTGCCGATTATTTATACCTGCATTTTATTTTAATGATCACTAATAAAATGAATGAATTAAAAAGTGCAAAGAAAGTGTCAGCATGGGAGGGACTCTTGTTTTCACTATTTTTATTTATCCATTTTTGGTTTAAATTTTCACTTGACTTTGTTTAAAAAAAAGTTTTGTGAACTTGCTGTAAGTAATGTGGAAAGTTTCAGTTTTGTGTTGGAGGTTGTTATATTACAAATTCTAAATACTGACAGAAATAATTTTAGTTTAATTGTAAATGCATATCGGTTAAAAATATTAATTATTGGTTTCATTAACTACTAATAATAAGTACCGGCCCTGAAAAACCAATAGGCCTATTAGTCGACTCCTATCACAAACATACATTTTTTGCTTAAAATCAAGTCAAGTGAGGACAAATTGCCAGAACTTGCTCATTGTCATTTCTGTTTGCTCCACTGTGAGTTAACACCACACTGGCACACATTTTGAGAAATTTGTTCCTGCAATTATGCTGATTCAACCCCTATCTGTCCAACAAAAGATGAAACCGGATGACCACAGAACTAGAGGGGTCCCCTCTAACTCAGCTTGG
>NW_024665854.1:0-382 GCF_008729295.1 Plectropomus leopardus | reverse complement strand
ATGCTTTGAAGCCCCAAAAATTGTATTTCGCAAGTGTAGCACCCACCCTACGGTTTAACACCATTAGCTCTGTTGCTGTTGTTTGGAGCTGTTTATGAAGTATTGTTAGCTGCTCATAATGTATGTTCTGAATTTTGCATAAAGCACCTTAAAGCTGCTTATCGTTTTTTTGAGCGCAGTTGGGTTTTTTTTGAACAACTGCTGGCAAGTTAAAAGGTTTCAAGTATATTTAAAGATTTTTTTCCAAAGTGCTTGTTTTTTAAATAGATTTTTATTGATTTTTTAACTCAGCAGCACAGTGCTCTCCACATTGTCAAAGACATGTCAGATTAAAAACAAAGAAACAAAATCTTTAAATATACATGGAACCTTTTAACTTGCC
>NW_024665853.1:0-1413 GCF_008729295.1 Plectropomus leopardus | reverse complement strand
AATCATGAGTTGAAGATTTTACAGAAAACTATAAAAATGATTTTTAAATGGTTTGTTTGTCCAAGATTGTTTTTAATGCGTTCACTGCTACAGTACTGATGTTTAATATCGGTTTAATTCTCCCGTCTCATGATTTCAGGTGTCATTCACGGCCTGTTTTCGCCCTCTTTAACGTGATTTAGGACAGTACTCCAACTTATTACTTTATTCAGACACACGGTAACACAAAAACTTTTTAGAAATGTAACATTTTTCATCTGAAACATGCATTTTAACCGCGGCGTTCCCAAACATGCATGAGAGACACAAATGGTCGCCACAGTGAGTGTTATGTCTTGTTTTTGTGCTTTTAAGATTTCAGCGTAGCGTGCCGCTCGTTCACAGGGAGACGTCTGAGGACACCTGCAGGTGTTGTCCTGGTTTCCTCTTAGGTTGTGTCTGCTGGCGTCCGTCCGTCCGTCCACACGGCCGGTTCCTTAACTCTGAGGAAGAGGATGAAGAACAAACGCTCAGTCATGATCAGCTCAGTCACATTTAAGACGAGACGAAGGAAAAACATTTGTTTCAAGACACTTTGAATCACACTGTAGTGTGTCGTTATACCATAATACCATAAAGTCAAGGGATAATATGTTGCTTAAAAATAGCATAAAAACTTCATACTATAGCATGTTTTTTAAAAAAAGTATGACTTTTTACTTTTTTAAGCTGTTTATGGGGTTTTCAGGCATTTTTTCAACATGCTATTTTATGGTGTTTTTTGGTTTAAATGCTATGGTGCCTCTCAGCACGCTATTTTAAGCTGTTTTGAGATGTTTTGAGCTGTTTTTGGGACATGTCATTTTTTGCCGTTTTTGGTAAGTTTTTCGACATTCTAAATTATGGTGTTTTCGGCTACATTTGCAAGTTTAAATACTATGGCGCATCCAAGCACGTTATTTTATGTTGTTTTGCGGTGTTTACAGCTGTTTTTGGGACATTTTTTGACGTTTTTGCCATACTATAGCCTTGCTTTTTTTGGTCAGTTTTTTGACATTGCATTGCATTTTAGGTACATTTTTCAACAATATGTATGGTGGTGTTTTGGCTGTTTTCGTATGTTTAAATGCTATGTTGGTTTAAAGCAAGATATTTTATTCTGTTTTGAGGTGTTTTGAGCTGTTTTTGGGACATGTAATTTTTTGACGTTTTTGCCATACTATAGCCTTGGTGTTTTGGTCAATTTTTCAACATTCTATATTGTGGTGTTTTTTAAATGCTATGGCGCTTTCAAGTAAGATATTTCATTCTGTTTTGAGGTATTTTAAGATGTTTTTGGGACACGTCATTTTTTGACGTTTTTGCCATACTATAGCCTTGGTGTACTGATCAGTTTTTCGACATTCTAAATTATGGCGTTTTTGGTTGTTTTTG
>NW_024665852.1:0-6961 GCF_008729295.1 Plectropomus leopardus | reverse complement strand
CCATCAAAGAAAACACCTCAAAACAGCATAAAATAGCATGAAAAGGCAAGGCTATAGTGTGGCTAAAAATGTTGTAACTAACATGTCTCAAAAACAGCTGAAAACACCTTAAAACATCATTAAATATGGTGCAAAGACAGGCTATAGTACAGAATGTTGCAAAAACGTCCAAAAAAACCATGAAAAAGCATCTTCAAAAAATGACTGAAAAGGCAAGGCTATAGTATGGCGAAAAATGTCAAAATTGACACGTCTCAAAATCACCTGAAAACACCTCAAAACAGCATAAAATAGCATGCCAAGACACGCTATAGCATGGAATGCTGCAAAAACGGCCTAAAACACCATAATAATGCATGTTGAAAAAATGACCCAAAAGGCAAGGCTATAGTATGGCGAAAATTGTCAAAATTGACATGTGACAAAAATCACCTGAAAACACCTTAAATCAGCATTAAATAGCATGCCAAGACACGCTATAGCATAGGATGTTACAACAACAGCCCTAAATACCAAAATATTGCATGTTGAAAAAATGACCGAAAAGGCAAGGCTATAGTATGACGAAAAATGTCAAAATTGACATGTCTCAATTACAGCTAAAAACACATCAAACCAGCATAACATACTGTGTCCTGACATGCTATAGCATAGGATGTTGCAAAAACGGCCAAAAATCACCATAATAATGCATGTTGAAAAAAATGACCCAAAAGGCAAGGCTATAGTATGGCGAAAAAATGTCAAAATTGACACATGTCTCAAAATCACCTGAAAACACCTCAAAACAGCATAAAATAGCATGCCAAGACACGCTATAGCATAGAATGTTGCAACAAAAGCCCAAAATACCAAAATATTGCATGTTGAAAAAATGACCGAAAAGGCAAGGCTATAGTATGGCTAAAAATGTCAAAATTGACAAGTCTCAAAAAACAACTTAAAGGACCTCAAGACAGCATAAAAAAACAGCGTGCCAAGACACGCTATAGCATAGAATGTTGCAAAAAGGGTCAAAAATACAAAATATGCATGTTGAAAAAATGACCCAAAAGGCAAGGCTATAGTATGGCTAAAAATGTCAAAATTGACATGTCTCAAAAACAACTGGAAACACCTCAAAACATCATTAAATAGCATGCCAGACACACGCTATAGCATAGAATGCTGCAAAAACGGCCAAAAACACCATAATAATGCATGTTGAAAAAATGACCGAAAGGCAAGGCTATAGTAGTATGGCGAAAAATGTCAAAATTGACATGTCTCAAAATCACCTGAAAACACCTAAAACAGCATAAATAGCATGCCAAGACACGCTAGCGTAGCATAGAATGTAACAACAAAAGGCCAAAAACCCAAATATTGCATGTTGAAAAAATGACCGAAAAGGCAAGGCTATAGTATGGCGAAAAATGTCAAAATTGACACGTCTCAAAATCACCTGAAAACACCTCAAATCAGCATTAAATAGCATGCCAAGACACGCTATAGCATAGAATGTTGCAAAAACGGCCAAAAACCCATAATAATGCATGTTGAAAAAATGACCGAAAAGGCAAGGCTATAGTATGGCGAAAATTGTCAAAATTGACATGTCTCAAAAACAGCTGAAAACACCTCAAAACAGCATTAAATAGCATGCCAAGACACGCTATAGCATAGAATGCTGCCAAAAACGGGCCCAAAACACCAAAATAATGCATGTTGAAAAAATGACCGAAAAGGCAAGGCTATAGTATGGCGAAAAATTGTCAAAATTGACACGTCTCAAAATCACCTGAAAACACCTCAAAACAGCATAAAATAGCATGCCAAGACACGCTATAGCATAGAATGCTGCAAAAACGGCCCAACAAAAACACCAAATAATGCATGTTGAAAAAATGACCCAAAAAGGCAAGGCTATAGTATGGCGAAAAAAATGTCAAAATTGACACGTCTCAAAATCACCTGAAAAACACCTCAAAACAGCATAAAATAGCATGCCAAAACACGCTATAGCATAGAATGTTGCAAAAAACGGCCAAAAACACCAAAATAATGCATGTTGAAAAAATGACCCAAAAGGCAAGGCTATAGTAAGGCTAAAAACGTCAAAATTGACACATGTCTCAAAAACAGCTCAAAAGACCTCAAAACAGCATAAAAAAAACAGCGTGCAAGACACGCTATAGCATAGAATGTTGCAAAAAAATAGGCCAAAAACACAAAATAATGCATGTTGAAAAAAATGACCCAAAAGGCAAGGCTATAGTATGGCGAAAAATGTCAAAATTGACACGTCTCAAAAACAACTGAAAAACACCTTAAATCAGCATTAAAATAGCATGCCAAGACACGCTATAGCGTAGAATGCTGCAAAAACGGCCCAAAACACCAAAATAATGCATGTTGAAAAAATGACCGAAAAGGCAAGGCTATAGTATGGCGAAAATTGTCAAAATTGACACGTCTCAAAATCACCTGAAAACACCTCAAAACAGCATAAAAATAGCATGCCAAGACACGCTATAGTGCATAGAATGCTGCAAAAAACGGCCCAAAACACCACAAAATAATGCATGTTGAAAAAAATGACCGAAAAGGCAAGGCTATAGTATGGCGAAAAATGTCAAAATTGACACGTCTCAAAAACACTGAAAAACACTCAAAACAGCATAAAATAGCATGCCAAGACACGCTATAGCATAGAATGTTACAAAAAAGGCCCAAAACACGAAAATAATGCATGTTGAAAAAATGACCCAAAAGGCAAGGCTATAGTATGGCGAAAAACGTCAAAATTGACACGTCTCAAAAACAGCTCAAAAGACCTCAAAACAGCATAAAACAGCGTGCAAAGACACGCTATAGCATAGAATGTTGCAAAAACGGCCAAAAACACCAAAATAATGCATGTTGAAAAAATGACCGAAAAGGCAAGGCTATAGTATGGCGAAAAATGTCAAAATTGACACGTCTCAAAAAACCTGAAAACACCTCAAAACAGCATAAAATAGCATGCCAAGACACGCTATAGCATAGAATGTAAAAAAAGGCCCAAAACACCAAATATTGCATGTTGAAAAAATGACCGAAAAGGCAAGGCTATAGTATGGCGAAAATTGTCAAAATTGACATGTCTCAAAATCACCTGAAAAGACCTTAAAACAGCATCAAATAGCATGCCAAGACACGCTATAGCATAGGATGTTGCAAAAACGGCCCAAAACACCATAATAATGCATGTTGAAAAAATGACCGAAAAGGCAAGGCTATAGTATGGCGAAAAATGTCAAAATTGATGTCTCAAAATCACCTGAAAACACACTCAAAACAGCATAAAATAGCATGCCAAGACACGCTATAGCATAGAATGTTACAACAAATGCCAAAATACGAAAATAATGCATGTTGAAAAAAATGACCCAAAAGGCAAGGCATAGTATGGCGAAAAATGTCAAAATTGACACGTCTCAAAATCACCTGAAAACAGCTCAAAACAGCATAAAATAGCATGCCCAGATACGCTATAGCGTAGAATGTTGCAAAAACGGCCCAAAAAACCAAATAATGCATGTTGAAAAAATGACCGAAAAGGCAAGGCTATAGTATGGCGAAAAATGTCAAAATTGACATGTCTCAAAATCACCTGAAAAGACCTTAAAACAGCATAAAAATAGCATGCCAAGACACGCTATAGCATAGAATGTTGCAAAAAAAGGCCAAAACACCATAATAATGCATGTTGAAAAAATGACCCAAAAGGCAAGGCTATAGTATGGCTGAAAATGTCAAAATTGACACGTCTCAAAAACAACTGAAAACACCTTAAAACAGCATTAAAAGCATGCCAGACACGCTATAGCATAGAATGGTGCAAAAAACGGCCCAAAAAACACCAAAATTATGCATGTTGAAAAAATGACCCAAAAGGCAAGGCTATAGTATGGCGAAAAATGTCAAAATTGACACGTCTCAAAACAACTGGAAACACCTCAAAACAGCATAAAATAGCATGCCAAGACACGCTATAGCATAGAATGTAACAAAAAAAGCCCAAAACACCAAAATATGCATGTTGAAAAAATGACCGAAAAGGCAAGGCTATAGTATGGCGAAAATTGTCAAAATTGACATGTCTCAAAATCACCTGAAAACACCTCAAAACAGCATAAAATAGCATGCCAAGACACGCTATAGCATAGAATGTTACAACAAATGTCCAAAATACGAAATAATGCATGTTGAAAAAATGACCCAAGGCATGGCTATAGTATGGCGAAAATGTCAAAATTGACACGTCTCAAAATCACCTAAAAACAGCTCAAAACAGCATTAAATAGCATGCCCAGACACGCTATAGCGTAGCATAGAATGTTGCAAAAAAAAAAAAAACGGCCAAAAAACACCAAAATAATGCATGTTGAAAAAATGACCGAAAAGGCAAGGCTATAGTATGGCGAAAAATGTCAAAATTGACATGTCTCAAAATCACCTGAAAACACCTTAAATCAGCATCAAATAGCATGCCAAGACACGCTATATCATAGAATGTTGCAAAAACGGCCCAAAACACCAATAATAATGCATGTTGAAAAAATGACCGAAAAGGCAAGGCTATAGTATGGCTGAAAAAATGTCAAAATTGACACGTCTCAAAAACAACTGGAAACACCTTAAAACAGCATTAAAAAGCATGCCCAGACACGCTATAGCATAGAATGGTGCAAAAACGGCCCAAAATACAAAATAATGCATGTTGAAAAAAATTACTGAAAAGGCAAGGCTATAGTAAGCTAAAAATGTCAAAATTGACATGTCTCAAAAACAACTTAAAGGACCTCAAAACAGCATAAAACAGCATGCCAAGACACGCTATAGCATAGAATGTTGCAAAAAACACAGGCCAAAAACACAAAATAATGCATGTTGAAAAAATGACCGAAAAGGCAAGGCTATAGTATGGCTGAAAAAATGGCCAAAAACACCATAATAATGCATGCTGAAAAAATGACCCAAAAGGCAAGGCTATAGTATGGCTAAAAATGTCAAAATTGACACGTCTCAAAATCACCTGAAAACACCTTAAATCAGCATTAAATAGCATGCCAAGACACGCTATAGCATAGAATGTTACAACAACAGCCAAAAACACCATAATAATGCATGTTGAAAAAATGACCGAAAAGGCAAGGCTATAGCATGACGAAAAATGTCAAAATTGACATGTCTCAAAAATAGCTGAAAACACCTCAAAAAAGCATAAAATAGCGTTCAAAGACACGCTATAGCATAAAATGTTGCAAACATGATCAAAGAATCCAAAATAATGCATGTTGAAAAAATGACGGGAAAGGCAAGGCTATAGTATGGCGAAAAATGTTAAAATTGACATGTCTCAAAATCACCTGAAAACACCTTAAATCAGCATTAAATAGCATGCCAAGACACGCTATATCATAGGATGTTGCAAAAACGGCCAAAAAAACGAAAATAATGCATGTTGAAAAACTGACCGAAAACGCAAGGCTATAGTATGGCGAAAAATGTCAAAATTGACACATCTCAAAATCACCTGAAAACACCTCAAAACAGCATAAAATAGCATGCCAAGACACGCTATAGCATAGAATGTTACAACAAAAGCCCAAAATACCAAAATATTGCATGTTGAAAAAATGACCGAAAAGGCAAGGTTATAGTATGGCGAAAATTGTCAAAATTGACATGTCTCAAATACAGCTCAATGGACCTCAAGACAGCATAAAACAGCATGCCAAGACACGCTATAGCATAGAATGTTGCAAAAACGGCCCAAAACACCATAATAATGGATGTTGAAAAAATGATCCAAAAGGCAAGGCTATAGTATGGCTAAAAACGTCAAAAATGACATGTCTCAAAAACAACTTAAAGGACCTCAAGACAGCATAAAACAGCGTGCCAAGACACGCTATAGCATTGAATGTTGCAAAAACGGCCAAAAATACAAAATAATGCATGTTGAAAAAATGACCCAAAAGGCAAGGCTATAGTATGGCGAAGCATGCCAAGACACGCTATATCATAGGATGTTGCAAAAAAGGCCTAAAACACCATAATAATGCATGTTGAAAAAATGACAGAAAAGGCAAGGCTATAGCATGGTGAAAAATGTGAAAATTGACATGTCTCAATTACAGCTAAAAACACATCAAACGAGCATAACATACTGTGTCCTGACATGCTATAGCATAGAATGTTGCAAAAAGGGCAAAAATCCCATAATAATGCATGTTGAAAAAATGACCGAAAAGGCAAGGCTATAGTATGGCGAAAAATGTCAAAATTGACACGTCTCAAAATCACCTGAAAACACCTCAAAACAGCATAAAATAGCATGCCAAGACACGCTATAGCGTAGAATGTAACAACAAAAGCCCAAAATACCAAAATATTGCATGTTGAAAAAATGACCGAAAAGGCAAGGCTATAGTATGGCGAAAAATGTCAAAATTGACATGTCTCAAAATCACCTAAAAAAACCTCAAATCAGCATCAAATAGCATGCCCAGGTACACTATAGTGTAGAATGCTGCAAAAACGGCCCAAAACACCAAAATAATGCATGTTGAAAAAATGACCCAAAAGGCAAGGCTATAGTATGGTGAAAAATGTCAAAAATGAAATGTTTTAAAAAACAACTTAAAGGACACCAAGACAGCATAAAACAGCATGCCAAGACACGCTATGGCATAGAATGTTGCAAAAAGGGCCAAAAATACAAAATAATGCATGTTGAAAAAATGACCCAAAAGGCAAGGCTATAGTATGGCTAAAAATGTCAAAATTGACACGTCTCAAAATCACCTGAAAACACCTTAAATCAGCATTAAATAGCATGCCAAGACACGCTATATCATAGGATGTTGCAAAAACGGCCAAAAACACCATAATAATGCATGTTGAAAAAATGACCCAAAAGGCAAGGCTATAG
>NW_024665851.1:0-358 GCF_008729295.1 Plectropomus leopardus | reverse complement strand
TTTAGAATGTGGAGAATGGTAGCAGATGATTTTCTTACAATATGACATCTGCTTGAGGCAGATATGACCAAAGAACAAATATTTGCTGTAAATTGGGTATTTGTGTAAAGAGGCAGGCAAATTAGATTTTTTTTTCTTTTCCCTGCTCCTTCTTTGGCCATGGAATGTGTATTACAGACGGTTTGATTGTGATTCTGACTGTTGTGCTTTGCCATGAACAGAAGAAATAAAAATTAGACAAATGCAAAAAATCAAGTATCATGAAAAACAACAATGGGAGGAAGGGCTAGCTAACAACTTTTTTTTTTTTTTTTGGGTCTTTTTTAAATTAATTCTTAACATTGGAGAAAGAAAATTA
>NW_024665850.1:0-241 GCF_008729295.1 Plectropomus leopardus | reverse complement strand
AATTCTACCTGAAGAATTACGTCGCTCTCTATCCCTCCCCGGGATCGGGCCACGGGCGCTGTCCAGTGCTTTTTTTATTTCTCTATTTCCAAACAGCATCATAAAAGCTAATTTTTCTGCAGTAAAAGTCTCCTTTAAGATGATCAAAGTACTGCTGCAGCACTGTGAGGTTGTTTCTCATGTTGATTTATTTCATCTTGCATTATTCTATAATTTATTTAGTTTATTTAGTTTTTATAGC
>NW_024665849.1:0-279 GCF_008729295.1 Plectropomus leopardus | reverse complement strand
TCTGTTCTGTCTGCCCCCTTTCACTCTTTCCATTTAGTCTCTATCTTGTGTACATCATCACTAGTCTAATAAACATCCTGTCGCGTTAAGCATTTGCAACACTAATATTGGCAGGTAGGTAAGGTGCATTGAACTGATGGACCTAGTGACATAGCGTTAGAAAAGGATTTCAGCGCCCTTTACCAGATGAAGGACAGAAGCCCAAACATGCTGGTCTTACAGTAAGGTTTTGTACTACAAATGTTATGGAAATTTTGTTGTGCTGTATCTCTGTGTGTT
>NW_024665848.1:0-322 GCF_008729295.1 Plectropomus leopardus | reverse complement strand
ACTGATTTATTTTCAGTTAGGGGATATTTGATCTGGAAAAAAATTAAGAAGCTTTATTAAAATTATTATATGCCTATATTAAGGTGCAAAAGCTATCTGCACTTTAATTAGATCTCTTGAAGTTGTGTAATGTATTGAATTTAATTAGGTACATTATAACATTAGAAGGACTAACTTTTATCCAATTACAGTATTTTCATTTACCACTAATGAAGTCCACATCACAAGGTCAGATCTTTCTTGTTCTTCTGTTGCTCAGCATAGTCACACTGTGGATTCGGACTAGAGGTGGATGAAGGTATAGACACTCTATAAGGACAGC
>NW_024665847.1:0-567 GCF_008729295.1 Plectropomus leopardus | reverse complement strand
CTGCTGCTGAGGAAAAAAAAGAACTCGTGGATCATTCATGGGCCCACTAAATCCTCTAAACTAAGAGAGGGGACACAGAATTGTATAGAGAGGACAAAAACACATTCAAAAGTAAAAAAAAAAACAAACCTGAATTGTTCAAGAGGTTTTCACTGAGACATTTTTTTCCGTTGTCCGGCATGTCACAGATGGGCTGTTAAGCCAGCACCTGCTAATGTGTGCTCAGGTTTACTCTAATTCAGACAATCAGGGGGGGGTTATTATAAGGCCCATTTTTTTTAAACGGGAAAAAACATGGAATCCAACAGTTGTCAAAAAAATCTTTTTTTTTTCCAAAACTGCATGTCGCAGAGGGGCTGCTAACTATGGTGTCAGTTGTAATGGCCCTATCTAGAGCCGGTGTTTCGTTTGTCCGCTCTGGGCTACTGTAGATACATGGTTCAACATAAAGGACTCCATGGTCGAGGGCCTGCTCTCTATGTAGATATAACATCTCATTCTAAGGTAACAAAAACACTCTGATTCTTATTTTTAGGTGACTATTCATTAAAGAAAACATACTTATTA
>NW_024665846.1:0-210 GCF_008729295.1 Plectropomus leopardus | reverse complement strand
GCAGTAGGTGAATTTGCCAGCATGTATGTTTTCTGTTTAACAGTAAACATTTGTACATGTCTGTAACCAGGGGTGGGGGGTGTGTTACTGAATAATAAGATTGCGTATGCATCGGGCCCAGAATTTAGTACTACACTTCTGTCTGTAATTATACACTGACATTAACTAAGTTGTTGTTTAAAGCTTAGATTTTCTATGCTTGATTAATAT
>NW_024665845.1:0-449 GCF_008729295.1 Plectropomus leopardus | reverse complement strand
GCAGTAGGTGAATTTGCCAGCATGTATGTTTTCTGTTTAACAGTAAATATTCGTACGTGTCTGTAACCAGGGGTGGGGGGTGGCGTGTTACTGAATAATAAGACTGCTTATGCATCGGGCCCAGAATTTGGTACTTCACTTCTGTCTGTAATTATACACTGACATTAACGAAGTTGTTGTTTAAAGCTTAGATTTTCTATGCTTGATTAATATGACATAACATATGAATTATTATTTTTATAATTATTTTGACTATTTTTTAAATGTCTGTCTCATGTACTATGCCCAGCCAGCATGGGCCTTCAAGACAAAAAATTAATACAAGCCAGGTCTGAAGTAAAGCACATACATTTCCAAACAATGTCCAAAAATAGAGAAGCAATTTATGCATCTTTCGCTGTCACAATAAGGCCATTGTTTACAACAAAATTCATATCACTGTTTGAAGC
>NW_024665844.1:0-228 GCF_008729295.1 Plectropomus leopardus | reverse complement strand
CATTTTTTCTCGCTATGGTTTGTGTAGAAAAAAGAAAAAAAAAAAAAAGAAAAAAGTCACACCAGTTTCAGGAGAGGGTTTTTATCATGAAACAGGCTACATTTTAGTAAAGCAACAATAAATACAATTTTTTTCCTCTTGTTTTAATAAGTATAATTTTTTATGTTCTTATTATGGTACGGTGAATATTTTTGCTAAAAATAAAGTTAAGTGTGTGAGAATGCAGTG
>NW_024665843.1:0-298 GCF_008729295.1 Plectropomus leopardus | reverse complement strand
AAGAAAAAAGTCACACCAGTTTCAGGAGAGGGTTTTTATCATGAAACAGGCTACATTTTAGTAAAGCAACAATAAATACAATTTTTTTCCTCTTGTTTTAATAAGTATAATTTTTTATGTTCTTATTATGGTACGGTGAATATTTTTGCTAAAAATAAAGTTAAGTGTGTGAGAATGCAGTGTTCACAAAAGTAGTCCAGATGAGGTTTATTGGAGTGAATTGGAATTGTTTTTGTAGGTATTTAGATAGATAGACATCCAGATAGATAGACTGATAGAAAGATTGATAGATTGATAG
>NW_024665842.1:0-496 GCF_008729295.1 Plectropomus leopardus | reverse complement strand
CTGTTTTTACATTTTCTGGCTATATTATGAATGGTGTAATAAACCCACGGGTGGTTTGGAACACATGCTTTCTTTTAAAATCAGCTTTAACATAATGACAAAATACAGACATTTAAATTTGTTGCTCAGCCGCTAATCCAAAATGAATAAAGTCCCTCACTAGTGCTTAATAATATTTATTTGCCCCCCCCCCCCCCCCCCTTTTTTTTAAACCACCCCACCCTACATCATAAATAATTAACAGTCCCTAACAAAGAATATTTGTATGACATTTGTACAGTGATTGAACATCAAGTAATTGCGGGATTTCATAAAATACATTTGGGGATTTCGGCACATTTTGTAATTAATAAACTGATTAACATGTTTGCATCAGCCATCAAATAACTTATCAGCACCTTTAATGGTTAATCAAGTAAGAATAGATATAATACGCATTTAAAGTCTCCATAGATTTATTGAGTCGAATCAAATGAGTGAATACTTGAAGCTTGAA
>NW_024665841.1:0-1145 GCF_008729295.1 Plectropomus leopardus | reverse complement strand
AAAAAAAAAAAAAAAAATCATATACTAACAGGCCATGCTCTGATGCTCTGTGCCATACTCCATCAGCAAGTGTTCGTAATTGTGTTTTCATGTAGGGACTATTAATTTGTAAGTGTTTATTTTATTTATTTAACAGGTAATCTCATTGTCAAGAGAGACCTGTTTCGGACAACATATAAGATATATAACAACAATTAGTTACAGGCATATTCATCAATACAGTACATACAGCGTTTAAGTGAAAGAGCCAAGTGGAAGCAGATTAAAAATACTGAAAACAGGAACAAGTTTCCAAAGATGCTTTTCCCAGTGCGCTCATGATACATTTAAAATCCCCTACTGGGATCAAACTGGAATGCTTCAGATCCTGCTGTAGCAGGTTGAAGGGGTGGGGTAATAAAATGTCTTTTTTCAAGCTCTGTACATACTGAAGGAACATTGAGGGTAATAAAGGCCAAGGAGCGTATGACTGTTTGCGTGACATGTATGACGGTAAATATGTCGTCCAAGGATGGATTTGTAAATGAAGTTATGCAATGCAAAATATTTGTTGTGCTACAGTGTTTATTTTAAAACTTGTTAAAAACTCAAACTAGAAGAAGAATTATTTTATTGTCACATGTATATTGTATAGTGAAACTGTCCTCTGCATTTAACCCATTTTAATAATACAGTGCTCTGGAAGAAGTTAACTATAGGAACCATCATTGTGTGTTGCTGGGCTTTTTTTAATGATATTGAGATCCTTACTAAATTAGCGGTCCTCTTCTGTATTTATGTACTGTACTTGAGACAATCTTTTCAAGTGCACTGTACACAGTGTTCACACTAATCAAACAAACACTTGGGAGAGTACACTTGGGGTCAAGTGTACTTGGATCTGGACCTGGGTCCCTGACATGAAACATAAATAACCTGACAGGTCATAAACGAGGAGATTCTAATGCATTCACTGACATCATGAACTTTCCTGCTTTTCCAGTTTCCTTGATAGCTATGAGGAAGAATAAACAGGGAACAAAGCTGTTGCCCTGCCAACAGAATAGCAATGAAATAAATGGTGTGTCGTCATTTTGCAAATAACAAGTGGAAGCATTGGACTGGGCTGTAACTTCAGAATCATGTGACCCTGTAGGCATTTTTGA
>NW_024665840.1:0-339 GCF_008729295.1 Plectropomus leopardus | reverse complement strand
AATTAATTTACATTAAGTACAGTTATTAAAAAGTTAAATAAAGTACTATTAAAAATGAAAAATAAGGCACTGTTAAAAAAAGTTAAAGTACAGTTATATATGTTAAATAAAGTACAGTAAAATAATGTTAAAAACAGTACTGTTATAAAAACAGAAATAAAGTAAATGACTAAAAAGTTAAATAAAATACATTTTAAAAAGCTTAAATAAATACTGTTGTGAAAAAGTTGAATGAAGTACTGTTCTAAAAAGTTAGAGTACTGTTCTAAAAGTTAAATAATATACTGTAATAAAAAAGAAACAAAGTACAGTTATAAAAAAGTTAAATAAAGTACAGTT
>NW_024665839.1:0-483 GCF_008729295.1 Plectropomus leopardus | reverse complement strand
CAACCACAAAAAGAGACAAAATGATCAAAAAAATAACAAAACCAACCCTTAGAGACATAAATTTACTACAAAAACACCAAATGACTGCAGAGAGCGACAAAACAGCCAAAAAAGACACAAAGTTACTTCCAAATAAACACTAAACGACTACAAAACAGCTTCAGAGACACAAAGCATCCCAAAATGAAACATAAGTGACCATAAAGAGAAACAAAACCACAAAAAGACGCATGAAGACTATAAAGACTTTAAACTAGCACGGTTTCCTCTATAACCTTAATGTTCTTGCAGTGTTTTCTGTTTGTGTAATTAACTTGTGCCATACTCCTTTCAGAAGTCTTCAGATTGTGAGGGTATCTGCGAATATATAATAGCTACATTTGACTTGAAATTGCCTCATTTTTAAAGACATGCAACATTTTTATTCAAATGACAGAACTTTTATTGTATCTTAAGCCATGTTCCATATTTGATAAAAAGAAA
>NW_024665838.1:0-452 GCF_008729295.1 Plectropomus leopardus | reverse complement strand
ATCTGTTGAAGTCGTCCAGCAAAAGAAAATAACAGATAAAAAAGATAGGCAAGGTAGAAATAAAAATACTTGTGTTGAGTCAAAGTTATGAGATAGTAGGTCAAAATTTTGGCTTGCATAGTCGAAATTGGCACAAATTCTGCAATATTTTGACACAGTAAATCAAAATTATGAGATATCAGATTGACTTATTAATTAAAAATCCTTGTGGCTCATTAATGAAGTAATCTGTAAGATTAAATGTGGATTTAGTGGCATCTATAGTGGTGAGGACTGCAGATTGAAACCTGCAGAAACTGGTTAATATTCCTTTAGTGTTTATTGTTCAGAGGATTTTCACTAGGAGCAAAACTATCTGTGGAGGTCAATACATCTCCAAAACAAACGGACCAGGTGATTAACACCTGCAAAGACACTGAATAAATAATAAATAAATAGTTTCATGTTATAAA
>NW_024665837.1:0-272 GCF_008729295.1 Plectropomus leopardus | reverse complement strand
TGTCCAGCACCCACACAATTGGATACTGGGATGTGCATGTCTTTTTTGAAGATTTCATTGGTGAATTCTTCACAGTAGAAAGCAAAAGTTTTTGTTTTTTTTTTTGTTTGTTTTTTTTTTTTGGAGGGGGGACTTGAAGAGACAGACACTGAAAACACAGGGTAAATACAGGTCTTCCAGCACAGGCAGTATGAGGAAAATAAAATATTTTATGAACATTGACACATGTAAAAATATACTAATAGAAACCCAAAATACAAGTATGAACCAAA
>NW_024665836.1:0-359 GCF_008729295.1 Plectropomus leopardus | reverse complement strand
CCTCTACTTTGTGTTTTGCGTTTGCTCTGTTGTCAGCAGTCAGGATCTAGAGGGGATACCCGGAGAGGTAGTTTGGTTGAAAAACAGCGATTATTGACACTTGAATTAAATGTAACTAGCTCAACATTAGACACACGTGTTTTGTTAAATGGGCAACTAAAGCAGCTCCTTTCATGTATTCATTAATTTATATTGGTTTCAATTTTTATCTTAGGCTGAATCTTCACCATGGATCACCAAGAAGCCTCCTCCATCCCCTCCTGAAGGACACTGTTGACTGTAAGGGCATTTTTTATATACTATGCTTTGTAAATATTTACCAGCCACAACAGCAGGGCTGGTATTGTTTTCACCTTGTG
>NW_024665835.1:0-284 GCF_008729295.1 Plectropomus leopardus | reverse complement strand
ATTAACTACTAATAATCCATATTGGTATCGCCACTGAAAAACATTAACGGTCGACACCTTGTTTCATCATATCCGTTACATAATAACATACAAATGTTACATTTCTGCGGTTTGCAGAAATGCACAATGCCAACATTTATTCAGGCGACTGGTTGAGAATAGACTAGCTCATAATGAAGACTGTAAACATCTAGCTTGGCTATTTTTCACAAATACACCTACAAGCGCCTCTAAAGTTCTCTAGTTAACCCGTATCTTGTCCGTTTAACAGCACAAAAATAGAA
>NW_024665834.1:0-426 GCF_008729295.1 Plectropomus leopardus | reverse complement strand
TCCACGCTGAGCATACACGAAGCTAAAATCTCTAACATTGACGCTTGTTTGTTTACTCACTTTTTCACAGCTTCAATCGAACCAGATATAGCAACACCGTCTCCTTCCCCGCTGTCATACAACACGCCACACATGTCCAATATGACTCCTTTCAAACTCCTTGCACAGCCTGGCCAGCGCGTGTCAGCCATGACGAGATGATAGCCTCAGAGCGCATGCGCGTAACGCTAAGCAGCCAGTTCAAGTGAAGTGCACCAGATTTACTTTATAACGGTGCTGGTACATAATATTTTAGACGTATTTATGAAAGTTTCATAAAGTGATGTGAGATTATTTTTTCTTTTCATTTTTGTTCATGATCCTATGTTTTTTTTTTTATGTTTTTCTTTTTTTTTTCTTTTGAAGTTTGGGGTGTTTTTCTATATT
>NW_024665833.1:0-271 GCF_008729295.1 Plectropomus leopardus | reverse complement strand
TTGCTGACCCCTAGTCTGTTTCCCTGGTTTGGATTTTAAACTTGGATTAAAACTACAGAATAAATAAATGAATGAAACACATTCCAGATATTAAAAATAAATAAACAACTGTGCTTATGTGCATGTCTTGTGTGCAAGTCTGTTCATGTATTAAATTTAGGTGTAAAAGCACAGTTGAGGATTTCAGAATGAAATTATTCTTCATTAAAATATATGAGGTAAGATATAAGGTATACCTAATTTATTGTGAAATTGTACATAAGAACATCCT
>NW_024665832.1:0-350 GCF_008729295.1 Plectropomus leopardus | reverse complement strand
CTGCTGATACGACCATCCCCATCATTGTTGCAGTTGTTGTTCTTGCTGTCGTCCTCATCGCTGTGATTGTATTTGTGGTTCACAAAAAGAAGAAAGGTGAGAGACTCTAACATTTTTGCTGCTATTTTGATTTTAAACTTGGAGTTGACGCTGTTATCCAGATTACAAAATTGAGTCAAACTCCAGCAGTGAGCGGTTTAAGTCGCAGAGCCACAGTGTCACGATGATATGACGAGATATGACTAAGCTGTCTCTGCCGTAGAAAGACTCAAATACTTTTGAAATTTATGTTACATAAACAGAAAAAAAAACAGAGAAATTGATGCTTTTGCTGAAGAGGTAGAAAACCT
>NW_024665831.1:0-257 GCF_008729295.1 Plectropomus leopardus | reverse complement strand
TTGCTGACCCCTAGTCTGTTTCCCTGGTTTGGATTTTAAACTTGGATAAATAAATGAATGAAACACATTCCAGATATTAAAAATAAATAAACAACTGTGCTTATGTGCATGTTTTGTGTGCAAGTCTGTTCATGTATTAATTTTAGGTGTAAAAGCACAGTTGAGGATTTCAGAATGAAATTATTCTTCATTAAAATATATGAGGTAAGGTATAAGGTATACCTAATTTATTGTGAAATTGTACATAAGAACATCCT
>NW_024665830.1:0-1066 GCF_008729295.1 Plectropomus leopardus | reverse complement strand
ACTAAAATACAGTAAAATAAAACAGAAAAAAATAAAAATAATTCTAGATATTGAAAAAAAACCCAAACAGAATAAAAATTAAAAACTATACAAAAACAATGACAAGGCATATGGTACAGCAAGGATTAAAAAATAACCAAAATAAAGGTAAGAGATAAATAATTACCCAAAAACTTTTGTCGTAAAAATATAACCACAGTTTACAGAAAAACTTCCTACTGGCCGTATTGTGTGCGCTTAGTCTTTTATGTGCAATGACGAACATTTCAGGTGAGCTCACTTCTGGTATCACCTTAAAAAATGTGGTTTAGGAGCACCCACTAGCTAAATTGGTAGAGCGGGCGCCCCATGCAGGTTAGATTCTGACCTCGGCCCTTTGCTGCATTAAGCTATCATATCTCCAATAAATGCAAAAAACCCAAAATACTCTTAAAAACAATAATAATAAAGTGGTTTCGATCATCTGAATAAACTATTTACAACTGATTGTCTGACTGCTTATGTTTAAAATCACGTCCAGAGCTGTGAAAATTAGAGATGTATGTCTGTGTGTGTGTGTGTGTGTGTGTGTGTGTGTCTCACCCTCCGGCAGCAGCAGCGTGCAGGCAGGTCCTCCCCAGACTGTCAGGAGTGTCGATCTGGAAGCCTGCAGACAGGACCGAGTCGTTACACATTATGCTAAACCTCCGACCTGAAGAGGGCAGCGCAGGGAGACGGAGGGAGGCCAGACAACACACAGCAGCAGCAGCAGCAGCAGCAGCAGCAGCCACCACAGAGAGAGAGGAGGAGGAGGTGGAGAGAAAGACAGGTGTAAGTGCGACAGGTGTGGGGAGTAGGTTAGGTGAGAGTGCATGATGCTGGACGTGCGTACAGGAAAACACAAACATCTATCAGCTACGTGTTACACAGAGAGCGAGGGCTGAGGACGGTGTGTGTTATATCAGAGGGAGAGAGGAATCTGAGAGAGAAAGTAGAAAAGCAGTTCAACAGTATCATCGCATAAAGTTAAATTTAAAAAAGTCCTTTTTAGCTGCGAATTTAAGTAGTCGGGTTCGATATTTTAATT
>NW_024665829.1:0-425 GCF_008729295.1 Plectropomus leopardus | reverse complement strand
GGGTAGTGCCTTTAGAGTGTCTTTCCACAAGTGCTTTGCTAGCCATTGCTGAAACTGGAACCCTGTGGGAACAAGAATGTTCAGGTGTATTTTATGTGCAGTGCATGGAAGGTGAAGTGAGGGGACAAATTGCATGAAAAATGAAACACAAGCAGTGCTTTGCTGCGTTTATGACAAGGCCTGGAAAATAGACACTAGTTTAACCCTCTGAAACCTAGAGCGATCACTTTTTATTGTGCTCTGTTCAGACACCTTTCACAAGTGTTTAAACATTTAAAGCTCTTTAGGCAAATTGGCGTGATTTCTTTCCAAAAATGGGGAAAAAGGCAATAAGCAACTTGGTAAGAAATGTTCCACAAATTAAAAGAAGACATTTGGAAAATTTATTTTAAAAAAAGCTAGTGAAAAATGTCTAGGAAAAAAAA
>NW_024665828.1:0-544 GCF_008729295.1 Plectropomus leopardus | reverse complement strand
ATTCAGTGTAATAGAAAGAAAACAGAATCACTGGCTACTCTTTTTCACACACTGTGTCAAAACTTCTCCTTCTCTTTTTCCCCAGAATTATCATTACTTTTGCATTTTCATTATTCTGATATTTAATGTTTGTCCATCACCTCAATTTTGGAGGTTTTTCTTCATGACCATCCACAAAAAGTGCCTCAGCCCCCGGTCAAGCAATTGATGTTCTGTGACTTCCACTGATGGTTGATCTTTGACTCCTGCAACAATAATGAGGAGAAAGTTTTAAAGTTTAGTCGAACTTTATAGCTTTAATGTAGTTTAGGATGTGTGAGTGTACAATGTTTAAGTTTGGTAAACCCAGTTACCGCATCCTCCATTCAAGACAGTTGAGACTTTGAAAGATGACGCACACATCACACTTACCTTGGCAAGTTTCCACTGCGAGACATTATATTTAAACAGAGAAAGAGGAATCCCAAAAAAGCAGCCAGAATGATCCAAAATATTATAACAATTGAGTCTGAAAGTTAAGAGGAAAATTGTTATCATCTTCTTT
>NW_024665827.1:0-252 GCF_008729295.1 Plectropomus leopardus | reverse complement strand
CAACCCGTGGAGACAGGATACCCCCTGCAGTAAGTAAACCACCCAACGTGTTGTTTTTCTACGATACAAAAAGCTCGACAAAGAATCAGTTTTCTCTTGAAAAAAGTTTCTTGACCTACTGAATCTACGTATGCCATTAGTTAATTGACTGAGGTGAATCATTTTTATGAATCTGACATCCATCATTTGTTCCCTCGCTCAAAAAAGGACCTGACTGTGAAACCCCCCACAGCCATTATGAGCTGTGTGGTA
>NW_024665826.1:0-352 GCF_008729295.1 Plectropomus leopardus | reverse complement strand
AGCAGACTGGAATTGTGGATTAATTTACAGTTGCGTTGATATGGCTTAATTTTGCAGTTAAGAAAAAAATATTGATACTCAAAGAGCAAATGGGTAACATGAATGGAAATATTTTACTTATTGAAGTGATGAAATGGGATGACAGGGTTAAACAGATGCAATCTGAGAAAGCTGATACATGAGAGTAGCATGAACACCAATCACAGCAAATATACTTACTTTTATGTTAGATTTACCCTTGATATTACATTTTCCATTGCTCAGGGTCCCATAGACCCCTCTGTTGTTTGTGTAAAAATACAAGAAAAAAAATCCCCTAATTTACATTATAGCCCTTCTCTTTGCGACAACC
>NW_024665825.1:0-513 GCF_008729295.1 Plectropomus leopardus | reverse complement strand
CAACCACAAAAAGAGACAAAATGATCAAAAAAATAACAAAACCAACCTTTTAGAGACATAAATTTACTACAAAAAGGGGCAAAATGACTACAAAGACACCAAATGACTGCAGAGAGCGACAAAACAGCCAAAAAAGACACAAAGTTACTTCCAAATAAACACTAAACGACTACAAAACAGCTTCAGAGACACAAAGCATCCCAAAATGAAACATAAGTGACCATAAAGAGAAACAAAACCACAAAAAGATGCATGAAGACTATAAAGACTTTAAACTAGCACGGTTTCCTCTATAACCTTAATGTTCTTGCAGTGTTTTCTGTTTGTGTAGAGTTTAACTTGTGCCATACTCCATTCAGAAGTCTTCAGATTGTGAGGGTATCTGCGAATATATAATAGCTACATTTGACTTGAAATTGCCTCATTTTAAAGACACGCAACATTTATATTCAAATGACAGAAGATTAACTTTTATTGTATCTTAAGCCATGTTCCATATTTGATAAAAAGAAA
>NW_024665824.1:0-423 GCF_008729295.1 Plectropomus leopardus | reverse complement strand
ACGAGACGAAGTACGTGTATTTGTTTATTTGGAAACATGTTAAAAAATAACAGAGTAGCAAGACAGAGCTCAGCAACAAGCAAGAACAAGATGGCAAAATGATGGTGAACAGTTGTGCATGAAATAAGTGATACATTTAGCTCTGCAGTACACAAGCCATATTTTCCCTTTTTACACTTCTCTCATATTTGGTTCAGCACCTGCTCCAAGTTCAGATTGGATGTGCATGCATACTTTCTCCTCTGCAATTTAATGTGCGACACGCCAAACGCGCACAGCTCCCACCTGCCTGTTATCAGACTGCAGAGAGTAGAAATTATTTTAAATCACATGACCTAAAGGAAACCGAAAGGATGCACGAACAATAAAAGCTGCATTGCCTCAAACGATAAACATCAAACGGGCGCCGACAACTACTGGGCA
>NW_024665823.1:0-231 GCF_008729295.1 Plectropomus leopardus | reverse complement strand
ATAGACAAATACAAAGCGATTTAGAAAATCTCTCAACACATCATTCATCAAAGCCTGGAAGACAGCAGGTGCGTTTGTCAGGCCAAATGGCATCACCAAGTACTCAAAATGGCCCAGTGGAGTATTGAAGGCCGTCTTCCATTCATCTCCTCTTATGCGAACCAGGTGATATGCGTTCCGTAGATCCAGCTTCGTGAATATGGTGGCACCTTGGAGAGGTTCAAAAGCAGA
>NW_024665822.1:0-452 GCF_008729295.1 Plectropomus leopardus | reverse complement strand
GTGTGTGTGTGTGTGTGTGTGTCACCTGTGTGTGTGTCAGTGGTGGCCGTCACAGGGCTGTCTCTCAGGGTGTCCGGGTCTTGGTAGTCCTGAGGGAGTCCCACCCGTCTCACCCCGGGGTCCAGCACCACCGAGGAGCCGCCCTCGCTCAGCGTGCCGTCGCTGGACGCCCCGGACACCACGGCCTCCAGGGCCAGGGCCCCGACCCCACCCACGCCCACCCCGCCCACGCCGCCCACGCCGCCCAGGGCCAGGTCGTAGTCCAGCGGCAGGTCGTCCAGACAGTCTGCGTTCAGCTGCAGAGGAGCGAAAGAGTCAGACAACAAATTTAAATGTTTATAGAAGGAAATTTAATTTTTTAACATCAGTGTGCACAAACTGCTTTAAAAAAAATAAAATAATTAAAATAATTGAACTAAAGAGATAGATAAAAATAAAATTAAATTAAATAA
>NW_024665821.1:0-533 GCF_008729295.1 Plectropomus leopardus | reverse complement strand
GGAGAACTGATCTGGGGCTGACAGTACCAGGTCACCCCAGCTATCTTTTTTTTTTTAACAATAATAATAATAATGCAAATACAAGTGAGATGAATAGTCTGAAAACTTATTAGATAAAGCAGTTGTTGACAAAGTTTTCCTCTAGAGACATAATTTGCAGGTGAAATATCAGATAGGGTCCTACGTGGACCCTAGGCTCTGAGATCTGATCATGGACCCATATGGGTTTTGGTTCACATTTTATAATCGTCAATCAAGTCCAAGTCAGGTCTTGTTTTATCATGGCTGGTCCGGGGTCTGTTTATCATGATGTGTATACCCGAGTGACCTACGATCAGCGCATGTCAACTGCGCTGCGTGTGTAACTTGTTTGACGATTAAGCTGACTTGGGATCAAATTACTTAGCGAAAGTAAGGTGAAAAAAACGTTCATCTGCAGCGCTAGCAAATTAGAGGCAGAGCAAGGCTTGACAGTATTCAAAACTTGGATTTACTTTATGAGATACCTTTTTTATTATTTTGATTGGTGGACC
>NW_024665820.1:0-352 GCF_008729295.1 Plectropomus leopardus | reverse complement strand
CTTGAGGGTTTCTGCCCTGCAATGTGAAAAACGTCTCAAAAATGGACGGGGCTGAGAGACATGCCCAGTCACCGAATCGTGCCACCTCTTGATCCACAGCACATCCCTGGCCCATGCACACAAACATAAAGTGGTTGGTGAGAGGGCAGCAACAAGGGGGCAACAGGGGGCTCGGTTGGTAATGAAATCAGGCTCCTGCTACCAGAACTTTTAATTGTAATAGCCAGGTTTCAACCTTTAGAGGGCACTCACTATGCATATTTATACAAAGTATGTAGAATTTAATGCTCAAATGTCAAGACTTGAACCAATCAACAACACTACACACACACACACACACACACACACACAC
>NW_024665819.1:0-1638 GCF_008729295.1 Plectropomus leopardus | reverse complement strand
TCTTTGAGAATTGTGTGTTATCAATCTGCCATGACTTATATTCTTCCAACCCCCCAACTGGCAAATAAGCAAAGCAGTGTACTGCGGCGGATGCAGTTTGGTTCATAGAGTGTATATAAAGATAGGCGATGCGTCTCCATTTAACCCCACTATGCTTAAGTGAAGATAAAATATCCTGGATACGTCTGCTGCCATCTTGCACTGGTGACATCATTCAGAGCCAGAGTCTGCGCAGTAGCCATTTCCGTGGAGGAAAGTTACTGCCAACACACACTGTCTGACCAATTTTGGGCAACCCCATTGAATGCGAGCCCATGGATTGACTGTCACAACTTTTAATCATGGTGAAAGAACCTCCTTTTGTAGAATCGAATAACTCATTAAAACCAAACCTATCATAAAAATGATCACTTAAACAAACATCAGGGTTGATGAGAGCTACCTTCAGTGACAGAAACCATCTTTTGGGGAAAAAGATATTTGTGTGTATTTTGAGTTATTAGTTTAGCCTATGTCCATTCACTAATATGGAGGGGCGGGCTCTATGACCTATACTGAAGACAGTCAAAAAAAGTCACACCATAACACAGACAAACTAACTGTTTGAGGCAGCGGTAGACCAGCAGCTAGCCTGTTTTGCAAGGTCATATCTCTGTGTTTGTCAGTGAAGGCTGGTGAGACGGGAGCAAAGGTACAACTTCAGTTTTCCGTTGGAAAGGGCCGTCTGACGGCAGGTTAAAGCAGTGACAGTACTGCACTAACTTTGGAGAAGTACCTCATACATTCTCACTTCAGGATCTCCAAACTATCCCTTTAGTTATTTTCATCAACGCTCTTACCTACGTCACTGCTTTTTTGCCAAAAGCCGAGTGGGCATTTCCTTTTATAAAAGCTGGAAAAGAAACCAGACGGGGCCAGCCTTTAAGATAAATGTCTTTTTGAACTTATGTCTTGTAGGTCTTCAATGAAATCAGAAACGAGCATTTCTCCAACGTTTTTGGGTTCCTGAGTCAGAAAGCCAGGAATCTCCAGACTGCATATGATGTGAGTAAATGACCCTCATCAGTCTTTGATATGAAGCTGACAGAAAGAGCTAACAGATTTTCTCTTGTATGAACTGTGCAGAAGCGTCGGGGGATGGACATAAAGCAGATGAAGACGTTTGTGTCAGAGGAACTGAAAGGCTTAAAACAGGAACATCGACTTCTTAGCCTCCGTGAGTGTCACAGCAGTAGACTTTATATCACAGTGATTGTCACGTGTTTCAGGTAATATTTGCTGAAGGGCACATTCTCTTACAGACATCGGAGCTAGTGAATCAATAATGAAGAAGAAAACAAAGCAGGACTTTCAGGAGCTGTTGAAGACTGAGCACTGTGAGAAGAAACCTCCTTCCTTTCATTACATTCAGGTTTTAGTTAAATGTGTTCCTCGACCATTGATGTTACTTTTAATAATAATAATAACAATAATGGCCCTGCGATAGTCTGGCGACCTGTCCAGGGTGTACCCCGCCTTCCTCCCAATGACAGCTGGGATTGGCTCCAGCCCCCCCGCGACCCTTACGAGGACAAGCGGTTACAGAAATGAAATGGTTCTATGACCATGTATTTCCATGTATTTCTGTGGGGTTTACTA
>NW_024665818.1:0-382 GCF_008729295.1 Plectropomus leopardus | reverse complement strand
TAACCCTTTAAAACCTAAAAATAAGCAAGAAATTGGTTTTTCAAAAAAGTCATAAGAAATTGTATAATATTTAAGAAAAAATATAAACAAACAAACAAGACAAAAAAGGAAATGATGCAAAAAACAGTTAATAATTTTAAAATAAATTATTGTGAAGAAATTTTTCTGGACATTTTTCCCATTTTTTTTTTTATTTGCCCCTGGGATTTTTTTTAGGTCTTTTTCTTGACGTTGCTCGTTACCCTTCATATTTTTGAAAGAAATCCAACCGATTTCATCAGGTTTCAAAGGGTTAAACAGCTTGCAAAAGGCGTCTGAACGCAGCACATGACACATGATGTCGGTCCAGGTTTCAAAGGGTTCGAAAAATGAAGCATATTGT
>NW_024665817.1:0-331 GCF_008729295.1 Plectropomus leopardus | reverse complement strand
TCTCTTTCTTCAAATTCCAAGCTAGACGTGTCCTATTTTTGCTGGTTGAATTTCCATTTACCATGTTTTTCTACCCATTACTATGTGCTAATGCTAGCCACGGGTGTGATGCTAGCTCCCGAAGTGCTTCTGGTGCTTTCGTGCGTTTAACCCTTGACCTCGTGTGTCATTCTCGCAGCTATGTGCGAGATTTGATTTTTTTTTTTTTATTAAAAAAAAACAAATGAAAACTGTACGTTAAAATTTATAAATTAAAATAATGAGATAATTAGGTAAAAACATAAATAATAAAATAAAAATTAAAAAAATAAAATAAAATAGACACAAGTAT
>NW_024665816.1:0-291 GCF_008729295.1 Plectropomus leopardus | reverse complement strand
TATTATATTTTTATACATTTTTATGTTTAATCTTGGTCACTCTCATGGACAGCAGTTAACATTAACACCATGTTACACTTTACATGTAATCAAAAATAGGTATTTAAAGGGCGCCTGGTGGCTCAGTGGATAGAGCGAGTGCCCCATGTATAGAGGCTGTGTCCCCGCCACAGCAGCTGTGGGTTTGATTCCAGCCTTGGTCCTTTGCTGCATGTCATCCCCTCTCACTCTCCCTCTTTCACACGTGTGCTGTTAATTAAACACCCCAAAAAATTATCTTGAAAAAAAATT
>NW_024665815.1:0-353 GCF_008729295.1 Plectropomus leopardus | reverse complement strand
GATGCTCCCAGAGGCCTGCAAACTAAATGATAAATACTATAATCTGCATAAAACTTCAAATAATAACATAATAGACTGGGCTATTGTTTGCTTAAATTACTGGCCTTTATTTGGGACTGGCATTAAAATGAAACAGACACTTTATTTCTTTCACACATAACTTGTGTTCAGCGAAGATGGGAAATACAGTCAAATTATTTATTTAACCCTTTAAAGCCCAGGCAAATTGGCTTTCCCCACCCCCCCAAAAAAAACATGACATGAATTAAAAAAATGAGAAAGTAAAACAAAAAATACAAATTAGATTTTTTTTTAAACTATACCCTGATAATTCTGTAAAATAATTTCAAGTA
>NW_024665814.1:0-348 GCF_008729295.1 Plectropomus leopardus | reverse complement strand
GATGCTCCCAGAGGCCTGCAAACTAAATGATAAATACTATAATCTGCGTAAAACTTCAAATAATAACATAATAGACTGGGCTATTGTTTGCTTAACTTACTGGCTTTTATTTGGGACTGGCATTAAAATGAAACAGACACTTTATTCCTTTCACACATAACTTGTGTTCAGCGAAGATGGGAAATACAGTTAAATTATTTATTTAACCCTTTAAAGCCCAGACAAATTGGCTTCTCCCCCCTAAAAAAACATGACATGAATTTAAAAAATGAGAAAGTAAAACAAAAAATACAAATTAGAATTTTTTTTAAACTATACCCTGATAATTCTGTAAAATAATTTCAAGTA
>NW_024665813.1:0-333 GCF_008729295.1 Plectropomus leopardus | reverse complement strand
CTGCATCTCCTGACTGAACAGCAAGGTTGGATTTCTGCCTGTGTGCACGTTTTGTTAGTCTATCATTGATGAAACAGGGCAGCTAATGCTGCTGTGTCATTTACAGAAGTTAGCAGAGTGAGATGAGTGTCCAGGTAGGTAACATTAAATGTCATCGTTAATCTCATAATGTCATTGTTTACATGTAATGGATTTCTCATTTCTTTTCTCAATTCTCAGAAATCCAAAATATTGCATCGTTTTTCTCTTTGCTGCTTGCCATTGCCCGTCTGTTGCTGTATGAATGTGACACAGAAATTCAAAATAAAAAACGCATCCTAAAGATGATTATGA
>NW_024665812.1:0-512 GCF_008729295.1 Plectropomus leopardus | reverse complement strand
ACTGTCCTGCTGCCACTGTGCTGCTGCCACTGTGCTGCTGCCACTGTCCTGCTGCCACTGTGCTGCTGCCACTGTGCTGCTGCCACTGTGCTGCTGCCACTGTCCTGCTGCCACTGGGCTGCTGCCACTGGGCTGCTGCCACTGTCCTCAAAAAGTCTGTCGCTTAGCACACCCGTAGATGAGTGTACAGCCAAATAAGCAAGATAATCATTTATAGAGAATTTATTATAAATAGCTCATTTGATTCAGATTTCTGCACTAGTATAAACTTGAGGAGACAATCTAGCTTTAAACACCGATACTGTTTAATTCCTAAGGTGTCATGACTTCTTTCAAGTGCTTTTACTAAGTCTATGGTAGGTTTACTTCAAGTCAGACACAGTTTACTTTGGCCTGATCTTTAGTTTTGAGAGATCTTACCAAGGTTTTTTTTTTTTGGGGGGGGGGGGGGAGATGTGTGGAGCGTGTGGATGTGTTCACAAACTCACATAGTGTACTCACATATTTGCACT
>NW_024665811.1:0-306 GCF_008729295.1 Plectropomus leopardus | reverse complement strand
GTCAGCAGGGGAAAAAATTTAAGTGGCACTTATTAGGATTGTGTAATTTATTCACTTGGGGGAAAAAATTTGCCCTGTTTTTCTTAACTAACTACAAAAGTTTATCTCAGAATTTTTTAAGTTTTCATGACAAAAAATCTGTTTATTTTCTTAATTAATTTTCTATGGAGTCCCTAAAGTCCAAAAGATGATATTTTAATTAACAAAATAATTATCTTTTGCATACAAGAAAAATTGTTCTACTCTCTCTCATGTGTAGCTCCTTTTGTCCCATGTTGTATAACTTTTAAATTGCTTTAATTATTT
>NW_024665810.1:0-221 GCF_008729295.1 Plectropomus leopardus | reverse complement strand
TGCATCAAATAAGATTTTTTAAAAGTTCTCACCAGTGACAGACTGTTTGGACTGCAAAAACAGCCTCTCTTTTATTCTGTCAACCACCTTCTTAAAAAAAGGCTGGTGAATGCAAATACCTGTTGATATCCAGGTCTTTCATAATGTCTTAAAAATAGGTGTGTTCCCTCTTCTGACCAAAAAATGTGGGCTTTTCTTTTGAGTATGCATCTTCACACCAA
>NW_024665809.1:0-300 GCF_008729295.1 Plectropomus leopardus | reverse complement strand
AAAAGAAAAAATCAAACACAGAAATCTCTGATGTGTGCAGAGAACCTAAAGTCCCGAAAGGTGACTTTTTGTGTTTGTGCAAAAGATAGTTATCTCGTGGGAACATGTTATTATCTTCTATCCTCTTATCTTATCTATAAAAAAGTATCATCTTTTGGGACTTTATGGACTCTGTATGTATGAAACAATCAAAAGTGTTTGAATTTTGGTAGAAATGTGTTTGTTAACCCTGCTTCCACAAGCTGTTTAATACTTTGAAAGCTAAACAAATTGGTTTGATTTATTTAAAAAAAAAAAAAA
>NW_024665808.1:0-3220 GCF_008729295.1 Plectropomus leopardus | reverse complement strand
AGATGTTACGATGTTGGAAAAATTGCACACAAACACTCAAATTTCATCTTATGATCCCTGTACCTTACTTGTGTACATCCATTTTCTTCTAATTTACATTTTAGATGAAAATACTGAATTTTTCACTCATGACTGATCTGAAAGTTTTAGTTATTGTTAGTTTTCAAAGTAAGGTTTGAGATACAGAACATACAGACGAACAAATAACATATAATTCATAGTATAAAAAAACAATAGAACAACATTATATAAAGTGGCAAAGTAGTCAACAACATCAATTTTTTTGTAAATGCTGATGGGAGGGGTGAACAGTTTGCTGTGTATATATCCTTTTAGCCCACTAATGTGAATTCAGGGCATTGCAGTCAATTCAAACGGTAGCCATCACTCTATGTGCACTTTGTTTTTTTGTCAATTTAGAGGAACTAGGGGCATTTCTTGTAAATGGTGATGGAAGGGGAAGTTCGCTGTGTAGAGCTGATAGGCTAACCGCTGTGTTGATTACAAAGATAAAACCAGACATGGGTGTGATTTCATTTTCGGTTTGTGTTAAAGCATGAGAGTTCAACCTTTGTGAGAAGAGAAATCACAAAATTCACCAATAAAGAAGGTCACTTCAAACACAATTCTATCAAATGCTGAAAGCCAAAAAACCTGTCAAGGTTGTTTTTGGAAACTCTGTCAAAGTGAAGGTATAACTGTAGGATCAGTGCAAAACTTTAGACTTTGCTTTAAGGGTAAAATGAGGAGAAATCCCCAGGTGACTGTGGGCGGCAATGTTTTGTCGATGTGGTTTGTTGCAGGAGGTCTTTATATAAGGAGGCGTTGTTTCAGATGTAGTTGATTTCTTCAACTTAGCAGCAGATAGACTCTTCTCTTCATAGCCCAACTATGGCCAGCAAATATGCCACCAATGGTAAGTTCATTAACTCTATGCATGGTATTGCTTATAACTTGAATATTATGTCATAGTCCAAAGTAATGGACTTATCTCAGCACTTAAGAGGGAAGTGCTTTAATGTAAAAACAGAAGCTTTCTTAAATCTCCAGCATATGTGTATTGCATGACATGGATGGGCGTTTGTCTGTTATTCAGCCTACCTTCATTGGGCACAAGTCCGTGCTTCAACTGTCAACGAACATTTTCTGCACAAACCAGGGATTCATCAAGAACTTCTTGCTTGATTTTATTTTTTTGTAGTCTGTGAACAAATTAAGAACTGACTCAGAACATACGTACACACAAATAATGAAGACCTGGCGGTCATAGAAAATGTAAACACACCTTAATACATAGCATTTTTTAAAAGTGCATTAATTTAAAAAGGCTTGAACAGACAACAATATTTAAACCTATTAACTTCACTAATTTACCAATGCATGCACTTATTTCTTCTTTGGCCTTTCATCCTTATCAACTGTTGTCATAATTAAAATATTCTAAAATTGAGTTTTCTAGTCCAGTGGAGTATATGGGAATGTCTTTATTAATATGTAACAGTTTTAGTTTCCATCATTTTTATTGAATCTGTCTGTTGGCTAATAATAGCTACTTTCAACAATTCTTAGTGACATGTAGTATTGTAGTATTTTTAGGGCCCGCGCACCGTACGGTGCGCGGGCCCTAAAAATACTACAATACTACATGTCACTAAGAATTGTTGAAAGTAGCTATTATTAGCCAACAGACAGATTCAATAAAAATGATGGAAACTAAAACTGTTACATATTAATAAAGACATTCCCATATACTCCACTGGACTAGAAAACTCAATTTTAGAATATTTTAATTATGACAACAGTTGATAAGGATGAAAGGCCAAAGAAGAAATAAGTGCATGCATTGGTAAATTAGTGAAGTTAATAGGTTTAAATATTGTTGTCTGTTCAAGCCTTTTTAAATTAATGCACTTTTAAAAAATGCTATGTATTAAGGTGTGTTTACATTTTCTATGACCGCCAGGTCTTCATTATTTGTGTGTACGTATGTTCTGAGTCAGTTCTTAATTTGTTCACAGACTACAAAAAAATAAAATCAAGCAAGAAGTTCTTGATGAATCCCTGGTTTGTGCAGAAAATGTTCGTTGACAGTTGAAGCACGGACTTGTGCCCAATGAAGGTAGGCTGAATAACAGACAAACGCCCATCCATGTCATGCAATACACATATGCTGGAGATTTAAGAAAGCTTCTGTTTTTACATTAAAGCACTTCCCTCTTAAGTGCTGAGATAAGTCCATTACTTTGGACTATGACATAATATTCAAGTTATAAGCAATACCATGCATAGAGTTAATGAACTTACCATTGGTGGCATATTTGCTGGCCATAGTTGGGCTATGAAGAGAAGAGTCTATCTGCTGCTAAGTTGAAGAAATCAACTACATCTGAAACAACGCCTCCTTATATAAAGACCTCCTGCAACAAACCACATCGACAAAACATTGCCGCCCACAGTCACCTGGGGATTTCTCCTCATTTTACCCTTAAAGCAAAGTCTAAAGTTTTGCACTGATCCTACAGTTATACCTTCACTTTGACAGAGTTTCCAAAAACAACCTTGACAGGTTTTTTGGCTTTCAGCATTTGATAGAATTGTGTTTGAAGTGACCTTCTTTATTGGTGAATTTTGTGATTTCTCTTCTCACAAAGGTTGAACTCTCATGCTTTAACACAAACCGAAAATGAAATCACACCCATGTCTGGTTTTATCTTTGTAATCAACACAGCGGTTAGCCTATCAGCTCTACACAGCGAACTTCCCCTTCCATCACCATTTACAAGAAATGCCCCTAGTTCCTCTAAATTGACAAAAAAACAAAGTGCACATAGAGTGATGGCTACCGTTTGAATTGACTGCAATGCCCTGAATTCACATTAGTGGGCTAAAAGGATATATACACAGCAAACTGTTCACCCCTCCCATCAGCATTTACAAAAAAATTGATGTTGTTGACTACTTTGCCACTTTATATAATGTTGTTCTATTGTTTTTTTATACTATGAATTATATGTTATTTGTTCGTCTGTATGTTCTGTATCTCAAACCTTACTTTGAAAACTAACAATAACTAAAACTTTCAGATCAGTCATGAGTGAAAAATTCAGTATTTTCATCTAAAATGTAAATTAGAAGAAAATGGATGTACACAAGTAAGGTACAGGGATCATAAGATGAAATTTGAGTGTTTGTGTGCAATTTTTCCAACATCGTAACATCT
>NW_024665807.1:0-390 GCF_008729295.1 Plectropomus leopardus | reverse complement strand
GAAATGTTATGTAACAAATCACATTTTAGGAAAATGTTATCACAAATGAGGAGTATCTTATTTTTTTGTATACATTTACACCATGTTCTGTGATATTTTGAATATCTTACTAGGAGAAGGTGGGCAGGGTTGAGGTTTTGACGGCCTGGGTCCCATGGCTACAAGACAGTAAAGCAACATGTTAACAAGAGTCTTAATTTCTAAAACCAAATCAAATGTTAAAGACATTGTTGAAATGTAATATTTTTGAATATTTATTTGTTCAGACTCAACTATGTTGCACGAGCAAAGTTAATTTTTAGTTTTATGAAATCGAAACAGAGAAAGTGAAAGCAAAAAGGGTAAAAAACAAAATATGAAAACATTTATAGGCAACTAACATTCATCTAG
>NW_024665806.1:0-320 GCF_008729295.1 Plectropomus leopardus | reverse complement strand
ACCCTCCTTATGATATTTATTTATTTATTTGTTTATTTATTTTTAGGCATTACTGAGCACTAAGGTGTTTTTTCCTAGTTTTGGTTTGCCTGGACCCTTTATGTAATGCATTTATAACCCCAGCCCCTCAATGCACAATCAAGCTATATACATCTTTTTTTTAGGACTATCAGAATATTTCGGCTGCAGTGATGCCACTTGAATGTACAAGTAGTATGAGACCATAAAGACAAAAGAAAAAACAAAATGAAATTTTACAGATGTTTAGTGTTAAATCACACAAACGTATTGTGTACAAGCTTTTTTACTGTATAAAACCT
>NW_024665805.1:0-330 GCF_008729295.1 Plectropomus leopardus | reverse complement strand
GTCTCTCTCTCTCACAGACAAACACACACACATATATATAGTCCAGCAAAGCTGGAAAGGGCATTAGTGACATTACAGGCAACACAACCATGCAATGAGACCTACAGTGTCCAGCATCACATCCATCATGTTCACAAAGATAAACCAAAGACTGAATTATGCCATAAAACAAGCGAACTAAAACTAAACCAAACCAAAACAAAAAGTAATAGTAATTACAGGTTTCAACATACATCTTGCCAAAGAACTACAGTTGAAAATTAGCCTGATGGCTAATTACAGAAATGTTAATTAATATGTGTTGTTTTTATAAATAAAATAAGATAAAAC
>NW_024665804.1:0-291 GCF_008729295.1 Plectropomus leopardus | reverse complement strand
GCTATGCCCCAGCCTACAACATGGGAATATGCTTCTTTGGCCCAGAATCTAGCGAAAATTACATCATCTTCATCATTTATATTATTTTCAGTAAAATCGAATGCAAAAAAACCCCTCTAAAATTGTGAATCATATTGCAAATGCAATATCTGACAAAATAATTGCATTGTATGTAATTTTTGCATATCATGCAGCCCTTGTGAATACAATTACTTGTCATTGTGATAAGTTACAGCCCAAATGTAAATGGATATACATTAATGCTTATATCATTAGTTGATCGATTGATTA
>NW_024665803.1:0-254 GCF_008729295.1 Plectropomus leopardus | reverse complement strand
TACGTTCTGTTTTGCTGCTGAATTGATGCGTCTAGAAATCTCAAAACAGTTTCAGCTGCGACTCCTGAAATTCTTATTTTTTTGATGCTGACGTCAGTTTGCATTACACTAAGCAGATGTTCACCATTCTGGTTTAGCATGTCGGCATGTTAAAAATCGCAAAGTGGCTAAAACACGAATCTAAAGGCCTTTGCACACTGAGTCAGTTTTTTTTTCTGTATGCATATATTAATCCCTCACTCAAGAAAAAAAAA
>NW_024665802.1:0-307 GCF_008729295.1 Plectropomus leopardus | reverse complement strand
GTTAAAGGTCACACACACACACACACACACAGATGCAGACAGGGAGTCCGGGCCAGGCAAGCGTCGACCCCGGGACATATTAACCTCACTGAGACTCGGTCTACTGCTAATACAGACAGACTGCAACACACACATGCAGGCTGCAGCCTCCATCACTGAACATAGTAGTTTGCAGATGGTTGCATGCACTCATTTGTACCTGTACGTACACTCCATCTGCACACACACACACACGCGCGCACACACACACAGAGAAACAGATTTACGCATTTGAAAGCACAAACACCAAATCACATAGACAAAACAC
>NW_024665801.1:0-362 GCF_008729295.1 Plectropomus leopardus | reverse complement strand
GACGACGAGGGGGAGGAGTGATCAGAGGTGGCTGGATAGTTCGATCAGTAGTCATTGGATTGTGTGACTTGCTCAAATGAAGGCTGCTGAATAATTTTATAAGCAGATCAGTTCCACAAGTTAATTACAAATATCCCAGCATTCAGAGCTATTATTGATATAACATGCTCTGCCAACCAATAATGAGCAAATTAAAATATTGAAATCTGACACTTAAAGCAACTGTTTATTTAGACACAATCTGGAAGGTTTTATGTAAAATGGAAGTGGTCTTGCCATTGGAGCTCCTGGAAAACAAGCTCCTAGGACTTCGCCACACATGGCATGTCTTTTCTGTCTGTCTCCATTTTTTCTCTCCACCT
>NW_024665800.1:0-365 GCF_008729295.1 Plectropomus leopardus | reverse complement strand
AAATGCACGTGCCCACGTCTGGACCTGGAGTTACTGCTGTTTTTTCTACAGTTTGTCTGCTGTTTATATGAAGTTTGATTAATATAGAAAATTATTAATGATGAAACAAACGCATAATACATTTTTTAAGTGTCTTTGGTTTCTTTTTATATTTTGAAATTAGCTGTTTTCCCACATTTATTTAGTTTTTAAATTGTTAAAAAAAAGAAAAAAATTGTGCAAGGCTTTTATCCCCATTTTTTGTAACTTTATGTGTTTAACTATAGTTCAGAGATGATACAGTAATGTTGTACAGACAAGTAGGGATACAAATCAATGTTAACAGCAGCAGCAGTAACATATAGTGTCTGCCTCCAAGATTGTGG
>NW_024665799.1:0-262 GCF_008729295.1 Plectropomus leopardus | reverse complement strand
TTTCTGTGAAGAAAGTTAAATGAAATTGTTATTATTAATGTTAAGAATATTATTAGAAAAAATAAACTCGAAGGGTAAGGGCAGAGTGAAGAACCCAAGATATTTTCATAGAGACCTCACTCTGCATTAGACTAGAAAACAGAAAAAAAAAAACAACCGAAGAGCTAATAGAACAATGGGCAGTCAGATGTCAGAAAAAAGGAAAACACTGAAAAAGGCAATTTAGTATGTATAATTGTTAAATATTTCAAAATACATAAAA
>NW_024665798.1:0-335 GCF_008729295.1 Plectropomus leopardus | reverse complement strand
GTATTTAAATTTAGTTGCTCCAAAACTGTACATATTTTTTGTGGGGGGAAACTTTGCATCCACATTTCTGTTCTCAGAATCCGAGGGCAATAACAGAGGACGTATATATTTTTCGTTCCCACAAATTTGCCTCCCAAAATTAAAAAGAAGAGGGAGAAGAGATTCATAAAGAAATGGGACACATGCTATGGATCTCTTTCCCTGAAGCTTCCAGGTTGATAGGGTCCTAAAACTCTAATGCCAGGTGATAGGGCCCATTCTGTCCATATGGGTTTGCTTCTGCCTTCGGGTTAGACACTTTTAACTTCATCCAGCAGGACAGAAACACTTATGCA
>NW_024665797.1:0-1000 GCF_008729295.1 Plectropomus leopardus | reverse complement strand
GTTATTTTCTTGTAACCTTTTATCATCATCATTATCGTCAAAATTATAATAATTATTATTAATGCATTTATTATTATTATATTGTTTTAATTTTATTTTATTAATTTATTTTTTAAAATTTATTCATGCTAACTTGCTCAGGTTTCAAAGAGTTAAAGGAGCATAAAACGGAAACACTCAAATAAAGTACCTCAAAACTGTACTTGAGGAAATGTACTACGTTTTATTCCACCTCTGATATTAAACACATACGCATATTTCTTGTTAATGGAAGTAAACAAATGAAGCTAACTCCTTCTTTAAATTAAATTCACGTCGGTTTACACCCATTTAAAAGGAGCTAGCTCACTTTGCTGTATATTTAGCAGTAAATATCTGTATTTTTGTAACTCACCCAGAAGACGAAGTTAAAGATGAAGAGGGCGTATTTGACGCACAGTTCCCAGCTGCTCAGAGCCGTCATCCTGCCGACACTTTCACGGTGTTTGTTTGTCGAGAAAAACGGTCAAATTTCTAAATTTCTGTCCCCGTTTGTCCCGTTTTAGGCGCTCGGTTCGGACCTGTCGCGTTCGGCTCGGTTCGGCTCCGCTCGGTCACTTCCGTCAATTGGCCGGAGAGAGCGCGCGCTCGGCAGACGCAGTTGTGTGTCCTCGCGCCTGATGTGATGGGAGGAAACAGATCAGCTGATGACAGACGCACAAAAACACAGATTTAAGGCTTTATTTCTCTCTTTTTCTCTTCTTTCTCGCCCCTCGTCGATTATCTTGTTCCTCTTACAGCTGAACACACATCCTTTAACTTAGAAAATGTTAAATTTATAAATTATTTTAGAAGCAGGAAGAAACTGTAGCCTAAATTACACCCTGAAATCAAAAAGTAGAACTACTAAAGTCCATATAAGGCAATGAACAACAAAGGAAGAAATGACCCAGAAGTTGGGTGGAAATTGGTGAAAAATACAAGAAAATTGTGTGTAAATTAGTAATAAATAAATAAATAA
>NW_024665796.1:0-308 GCF_008729295.1 Plectropomus leopardus | reverse complement strand
CCCAGGTCAACACTCTCCTGGAGGACAAAAAGACAGGCATTTTAAATATTTTGACCACGTTCTGTGAATCAAAATGCCAAAGCAAAGGAGTGAACAGCTATAAGGAGATTATACTTTGTCAGCTGATACTTAAAATAATAGCAGCATGGCATGGCAGGCAGTTATATTTATCTCCCTCAATGGAGCCATAGTAACAGAAATAGCGTCACAGGTGAAAGGCTTTAGTGATGGCGATGTCAGTCGGTCCACTACTTAAAAATATCCAAATATCTCAAGACTCAGATGGTTTGCCATAAAATTTTGTGTTT
>NW_024665795.1:0-289 GCF_008729295.1 Plectropomus leopardus | reverse complement strand
TAAGCCTGCTTTGCACAAGAGTCACGGTTTACATCTTGACAAGGGTTAAAAAAAAAAAAAAAAAAGAGTAAAATATCTCGAAACTGCCTCATTAGAACTCCAAATTAAAAAATAAAAATTAGAAAAAGAGTAAAATGAAAGGTATAAATATGAAACAATGATGTTTTAAACAAGACCAACAGTCTATAGTAATGCTGCCTGCTCTGTCACAGTGGTGCTTTGAGCTGAATGCTGTTGTCAGATATAATTTCTACCATGTCAACCTTCCTAGTTTAGCAGTTTAGCATTT
>NW_024665794.1:0-404 GCF_008729295.1 Plectropomus leopardus | reverse complement strand
TCTACCTGACAGATGTTGCATATCGAGATGCTGATTAATTGGCGTGAGTAAGGTGCACACGCTTTTCACATTGAACGTGCCACAGCCCTCCGTCCCCACAGAGCCCTGCTCTGTCTCATTTTCATCCCTGCAGCTGTGATATGGAGTGTCGTTGCTTATAGTGGCTGTATATGTGCCTTTCACAAACATGCCCAAAAAAACCCAAGTATTGTTCAATTGTTACTTGTAAGCTGAACGATACTGGAACTGTAGGGTTGATGCTGATACCAATATTAGGGAAAAAGACTTTTATTGATCATCGGCGGATATCCTATACACCTATATCAATATATATTTGTTTATATCTGGTTACTTGTGACAAAAGATTTGAAATTGAAGAAGGATATTTTACAGATTAACAATAA
>NW_024665793.1:0-331 GCF_008729295.1 Plectropomus leopardus | reverse complement strand
ATGTATTTTTGATTTTGGTGTAAACTGTCCCTTTAAGGTCTTTCTCATCCAACCCTACCCAAAACTAGTCTTTTTGCTGTGACCATCTCAAACAAAAACAGATTTCACAAATAACACACATCACAACCTTGCAACAGCTTCTCTGTAGCAAACAGTGATGTGCCTGTGGCCTGTTGTGGCAGTTCCCGAGCATAAATGTGTGCAACAGTATGAATGTAAAGCAGTGTGTCGCTTTAAAAGAGCATGCATGTTCAGGCTGTCTTCCTTGAATGGAAAAAGGTTAAAAATGAATATGCATGATTCACTCAAAGCATCTAAGGTAAAAAAAAAA
>NW_024665792.1:0-263 GCF_008729295.1 Plectropomus leopardus | reverse complement strand
ACTATAGTATATCGACGAAAATATGACAAAAAAGTCATACTATAGTAGTACTATAGTAGTAGAAAGTATAATATGTCTTCAAAAATTTGACAAAAAAGTCATAGTATAGTTTAACCTTCCAAACTATGACATGAATTCATACTATAGTATGTCGGCAGAAAAATAACTAAAAAGTCATAGTACAGTGTGTCCTTAAAAATAAAACAAGAAAGTCATACTAAAGTACGTTGGCAAAAATATGAAAAAAAAGTCATACAATAGTA
>NW_024665791.1:0-335 GCF_008729295.1 Plectropomus leopardus | reverse complement strand
AATAATTTAATAAAATAATGTAGAATTATATTCTCCTCTCAGTTATATTTAAGTACTTCATCAGGGACCAAGTTTAAAAAGTGTAATTTTTCAAGTATCCCAGTACTTAAATGTTTCGGTGTAAAAACCCTTTGAATTTCAGCTACTGAACGTGTAAAGAAAAACTAAACTAAATCCACCTCAGTTCATACAGACCTGATATCAACCAAAACAGCCACCTGATTTTTGTTTTTAAAGAACTTGAGTGACAAACACATCTGAACAATTGAATTTATTAAATAAAAAAAGAAAAAAATCACCATTAAATCGTCTACATTGTACAAAACAGAAGTCGA
>NW_024665790.1:0-357 GCF_008729295.1 Plectropomus leopardus | reverse complement strand
TGGTAAGAGACAAAAAGTAACTACAAAAAGAGGCAAAACCTCAAAAACTAACCTCAAAATGATCTCAAAGAAACACAAAAGCACAAAAAGATGCAAAATGACAACAAAGAGATGCCAGAAAAGAGACACAAAACCACCACAAAGTCTGTGTTTCTTGCTCTTATATGGGAGAGGTGGTGCACCTGAGCGGTGTTCCCAAAAACATCCCAAACACAGCAACATGAAAAGAAAATGAGAAAAATACAGGCAGAAGGAGGAGCCCCTGCAGAAAAATAAACCACCACACACTTCTAGTGGGTCATAAATAATGATTGTGGGGGATTAACTCTGTTTGAGACTCTACACTGTTTTTCAGGA
>NW_024665789.1:0-462 GCF_008729295.1 Plectropomus leopardus | reverse complement strand
TCACAATTACAACACAGTGTGTTTAGGGAGGGAAATGATCCAAAAGTTTGCCTAAAAAAATGTTTTTAAAAATGCAACAAATATACCTAAAAATTATAAATAAACAAACACTATATCAGTTGTACTTATTCAAAAGGAAAATGCAGAAAATTTATAGTGTCAATACATTTTTTGTTAAATAACAATTAGAAATTAAATGTCAATTTGTTGCATGAAATAACTTGGTTTTAAACGACATCTGTGACCACATATGTTATTGATACCCCAATCTGTCAAAAAGTGAAGTAATACACATAAAAAGAGTGTTACTTACATGTAGACGACTTTGTTTACACATTAGCACACTTGAAGCATCATTTTACATTTGGAAATTTTAATATAGCATATATGGAAGATAATTATAACCATTCTTACATTTTTTTAAAGCTGCTAACTCAAGATAACGAGATAATCAACCCTTTA
>NW_024665788.1:0-429 GCF_008729295.1 Plectropomus leopardus | reverse complement strand
TTAAAGGAAGGGTCAAGGGTCAAACGTGTCTGACTTACTCGTCTGTGCTGAGAAGTCAGTTCCTGTGTCCCTATTCCATACTGCATATAGTGTTTACCATTTGTACAACATACTAATCTCAGGATGTAGGGAAGAATGGGGTCAGTTTGTCGCATGGGTTGATTGTCACATTCATAAGACACTGCTCCGGGCGGGACGTGGTTAAACAATGCTGGTGCTGACTTTTTGCAAATTGAGTTCACTACATTTCTACAAGTAACTTTAGGCTTCCATTATACATTGAAGGGGAATTTAATATGGATACAGTTTTTGAGGGGATCAAATTAAAGTAAAATGTATGAACATTCACTCTTTTATACTATCAGAAAATTATATAATAATCCAACCAAATGCTACATTAAAATGCCACTCCTGCCTACCCCTCACAAG
>NW_024665787.1:0-318 GCF_008729295.1 Plectropomus leopardus | reverse complement strand
CCCAGGTCAACACTCTCCTGGAGGACAAAAAGACAGGCATTTTAAATTTTTTGACCACGTTCTGTGAATCAAAATGCCAAAGCAAAGGAGTGAACAGCTATAAGGAGATTATACTTTGTCAGCTGATACTTAACATAATAGCAGCATGGCATGGCAGGCAGTTGTCATATTTATCTCCCTCAATGGAGCCATAGTAACAGAAATAGCGTCACAGGTGAAAGGTTTTAGTGATGGCGATGTCAGTCGGTCCACTACTTTGGTCCAAATATCTCAAGACTCAGATGGTTTGCCATAAAATTTTGTGTTTACAGAAGTAGT
>NW_024665786.1:0-1124 GCF_008729295.1 Plectropomus leopardus | reverse complement strand
TTTTAAATACAGAATATTATATTATTGTAGCAATAGGGTTCGAACTCGTGCTTGGGGGCCTTTCTCTGCAAAGTTTGCATGTTCACTCCGTGTCAGCGTGTTTCCTACATGCTCTCCTCCTACAGTCCAAAGACATGTAGGTTAATTGGTGACTCTAAATTGGGCGTGAATGGTTGTGTGTCTCTACGTGTCAGCCCTGTGATCGTCTGGTGACCTGTCCCGTCTTTCACCCAAAGTCAGCTGGGATAGGCTCCAGCCCCGCCTACGACCCTTAAGAGGATAAGCACTTACGCCAAATTAATGAATAAATTAATATTTTTTCTATTTTCATAATTTTCTTTATACATTTTCTCTAATTTCCCCCTATATTTGAATATCTTCTGTATTTTTCAGAGTAGCTTCCTGAGTTTCTTTGTGGACATGGAGTGGACGTCGCAGTGTGACCATCTGACTGAAACCATTTCACAACCAAACAAATCATTTTCAACAAAATAAGAATAAATGCAATAGCATTAGCAATAATATTATCAATATTTCCTGGTGTGTAAAAGAGAGAAGGTCTAAACGGACCATTGTTGGACGTGGAAATCACGTCACCATCTGGCTGTAGGCCTCGTAACCACGTTGCAGTTTTTGGCGTCCACCCGGGACAATTTTTGGCCACTGACACGACGTCACGGTGCAACCAGAGTTCACTGGGTATGTGTGTTTAGAACACAAACTCTGTCATCTTCACCACATGTTTTCAGGGTTTACTGTACATGTTTCATTGTGTGAGTATGTACAGTAGAGACGTTTTTGTCCACATGTGAGTGAGGAGACTGTGATTAGAGGGTGGCACTGCAGCGTTCCCCCCCAGGACACTTCGCCCTGTTATTTTCCCCTCGTCAGCCCGTGCTCTCAATAGCGAGGGTGGGTCCGTGACCTCCCTCCCACGCAACAACCAGAAGAGAGGGAGGCACCCGCTTCACACAGCCCCTCTGAAGTGCAGAGGAGTGGCTGATCCGCAGACCCCCTTAGAGCTCCGCAGCCCCCAGAAAAACTCCACATTCCTCAGAAAACAGAGCGCATGGATAAATCGGGCGTCTGTCCAGAGTGTTTTAAAAATAGCCCCGGATCAATCC
>NW_024665785.1:0-328 GCF_008729295.1 Plectropomus leopardus | reverse complement strand
GGTGTTTAGTACTCACACAGGCGACATGAATGTGGTTTTTGTTGTGTACATTTTAGTGATGCAGGAGTCTCTGGGTGCATTACGCAGTTGAGGATAAAGTTTGCAGTGATGCTTTTATTTATATGCACACAGTGTTAGCAGCTAACCACTTAAAACCTGAGCAAATTGGCATAATCTCCTTCAAAAACATGAAAAGCAGTGAGGAACTTCACAAGACAATTACCAAAATTAGCAAGAAAATAGTGAAAAGCTTAACAGAAATGCCTGAAAAGTAGTTAAAAAAAAGGTTAAAAAATTACAAAAAAAGTAGGTAATGGTGTGAAAAGTG
>NW_024665784.1:0-253 GCF_008729295.1 Plectropomus leopardus | reverse complement strand
AGACTTTCCATTCCTGGCCCAAAGTCAAAATTATGTACTAACAAACTCAATTAGTTTAATTCGGCAAAAATCTTTCAGTCAATATTTTGAAATTATTTTTCTGTAAATTAGTTTCACTTAAAACTTAGAAAATGAGGGGTGTATACATCAAAGTTAATAACTCCTGTAAAAGTAGAGTGTTTTGCTATATTTCAAGTTCAAGTAACGCTTTTAAAGTCTATGTTTAAATCTTGCGTGTATGTTCCTTTTTTAT
>NW_024665783.1:0-447 GCF_008729295.1 Plectropomus leopardus | reverse complement strand
TCAGCCTATATAGTGGGCCTCATGCAGCAACATTGTCTTAAATGTCTATTATATTTTCTCTTAATTACCTGAAAAGACAACATTTAAGAGTCAACTGCAGATGCACCAAACGTTCTCAACTATCCAAATTTGTTCCGCCCAAAGCTGAATATCACTTGATCATAAGTCACCTTTAAGCATAGGTGACACCCTCTCAACACTACATAAAGGAAAGTTTTGTGCCATGTGCAAAGACCCTGGCACATGTACAAGACTGGAGACATGCCACCAAAAAAGACTAAAAAAAAAAACTACTGCAGTGGTAAAATTAATGTACGCCTACTGTGAAATAGACTTAAATAAAGTAAATGTGATTTCAGGAAAATGTATTGAAGCATTAAAAATAAAAGTACTCATGCACAAAGGTTTAAATAAATTCAATTAATCAAAATAGTTAAAACATTTAAA
>NW_024665782.1:0-282 GCF_008729295.1 Plectropomus leopardus | reverse complement strand
TTTTTTTAAATGTATAATTTTAAGGCTTAGATTTGTGTTAAACAAATGCACGTGCCCACGTCTGGACCTGGAGTTACTGCTGTTTTTTCTACAGTTTGTCTGCTGTTTATATGAAGTTTGATTAATATAGAAAATTATTAATGATGAAACAAACACATAATTCATTTTTTAAGTGTCTTTGGTTTCTTTTTTATATTTTGAAATTAGCTGTTTTCCCACATTTATTTAGTTTTAAATTGTTAAAAAAAAAAGAAAAAAATTGTGGAAGGCTTTTATCCCCAT
>NW_024665781.1:0-304 GCF_008729295.1 Plectropomus leopardus | reverse complement strand
ACTGTCCTGCTGCCACTGTGCTGCTGCCACTGTGCTGCTGCCACTGTGCTGCTGCCACTGTCCTGCTGCCACTGGGCTGCTGCCACTGGGCTGCTGCCACTGTCCTCAAAAAGTCTGTCGCTTAGCACACCCGTAGATGAGTGTACAGCCAAATAAGCAAGATAATCATTTATAGAGAATTTATTATAAATAGCTCATTTGATTCAGATTTCTGCACTAGTATAAACTTGAGGAGACAATCTAGCTTTAAACACCGATACTGTTTAATTCCTAAGGTGTCATGACTTCTTTCAAGTGCTTTTAC
>NW_024665780.1:0-432 GCF_008729295.1 Plectropomus leopardus | reverse complement strand
AAGAAAAAGGTGTATAAAAACCACTGGCAGCAGGCTATAACTATCTCAAAATGAAAGTTGGAGGTTGGCCTCCCAAACAATGCTTAGTTTAAATATTATGTGCTTCAAAATTATATATTGATAGGTGAGAATGAAACAATATACCATCAACCCGAAATGAATATATTAGGCTTTTATTTGCTACAGTCATACTAAACTAAATGAACTAAACCACCTTATACTGGGAACAGATTTCCAATGCTATATCCCTTTCTCTTTATCTATTCATGCACACTTGCTGCCGTTTGTTGTAGTTGAGTTTTTGAAGTCAGCTTGCCATCAGTTGTGGTGGGAAATGATTCACAAGGTTTTAGTTTATTTGTACATTGTGATATTTGAGACATTATTGCAGATATCTGGTGTTAACCTAGCATAAGTGTTTTACTTGTTATT
>NW_024665779.1:0-546 GCF_008729295.1 Plectropomus leopardus | reverse complement strand
TACATTGTAGCATAGTACACAAATTTTTATATTTCTAAAAACTTTACGTACTTGTATTAAACACTAAAGGATAATGCACATATTTAACATACTTCTTATTTTCATATCTCTTATTTCTACTTTCTTATAATCCTCTATGCTATACATAAGAGTGATGTATTGTATCACAATTTTATAATTAAGTATTTCTGATTTCTGAAAATTATTATATACTCCTAAGAAAAATGTTATCAAAGTTAAATTTTAGTGTTAGCACAGAGTAGGCCTACACGTACTGAGACAACAAAATTAAATTTTGCATCTTAACCATAAATGCAAAAAGGAGTAACATACAGAATAAAATGGAGAAAAAACACAAAGTGGAATAAACAGCAAGGGATATATAAATACACTACAATACCGTATAAACAGTATGCAGAGCAGGTATAGTACAATTTATATAATCCAGAATGTAATTCCAAGTGATGCTAATAATATAGGCCTGACTAATTATAAGTGTTATTACAATGTTTATTATTTTAAAAAATACATCATAAATTGTAGTGA